>NW_027325358.1:32467835-32756282 GCF_036924035.1 Leuresthes tenuis
CCGCACAGACTTCAAGCCAGAACTTCTGGACAGGCGCACAAAACCACAAAGCGTGTGCATAATCATCAGATGTGTTATCTGTGCAATGTGAGCAGATGTTTGAGTGTGTTAGACCCATCCTGAACATCCTTTGTCCTGTATAGTGTGTTCTATGAAGAATTTTGTATTGTATGAGCTGTAAATTAGGATTTTGAGTCATTCTGAAGGTGTTCAAACATATTTGTGGCCAGAAGCTATGACTAGAACTGATGGATAAATCTGCCTCCCATTTTGAGGACGGTAGAGACATTGTGTCATCTATCTTAGACAATAATTTATATATTTTTGATAGTAGTTTTGGGGTGCAGATGCTTAGAAATTCTGCTACCCTAATCGGGAGTTGTAAGTCTGGTTGGTGGAGGATATATTTCTTTGTTATTATAGACTTAAGTTGTTGATATTCTAGGAATTTATTGCTGCCTATCTCATGTTGTGATATGAGCTCATCAAATGAAATAAAATGTCCATTTTGGATTATATGTTCCAGATGTTTGATTCCTTTGATCTTCCACAGAGTAAAGTTTAGCATTTTTTTGTTTTGCAGGATGTCAGGATTGTTCCAGATGGGTGTAAGCTTACACGGGACAAGTGAAGACTTTGTTATTTTAAGAAATTCCCACCAGGCTGTCAGAGAGGTGCTGATGTTAATGCTTTTGAAACATTTGTGATTTTTTACGTTTTGACTAATAAGTGGCAGGTCAGAGATTTCCAGATTATCACACAATGCTTGTTCTATATTTATCCATGTTCATCTATTGGGCTAGGTTTAAACCATTTTGATATATACCGTAACCTATTGGCTAAAGAATAGTGCTGAAAATTAGGTAAATCTAATCCACCACTGTCCTTGGTCTTCTGTAGGGTTTTTAAACTAATACGTGGTGGTTTGTTTTTCCACAGAAATTTGGAGATGCATGAATCTAGTGACTTAAACCAAGTAGCAGGTTGGTTTTATGGGGATCATTGAGAACAAATAGTTAACTTTTGGTAGTATCATCATTTTAATGGTTGTAACTCTCCCTATAAGTGATATAGGTAAGGACTTCCAACGAGAGAGATTGTCCTCTACTGTCTTTAATAATTGCACATAAATTAGCTTTGTTAGCTCTGAGAGCCTGGAGGAAATGTTTATGCCTAAATATCTAATATTTCCTGACTGTAAAGTGATCGCAGGTATATTCTGGACCCTACAGTTAAAGGGCAGAACTGTGGTCTTAGACCAATTGATAGAGTAGTCAGAAAGTGCTGAGAATTTATTTATGAGTGTGATCGTGTGAGTGAGAGACGTCTGTGAGTTCTGAAGGAAAAGTAATACATCATCAGCATAAAGACTTATTTTATGCTCAATATTTTGGGGTTGGTTGTCTTTAATATTTCTATCTTGTCTGATAGCAGCTGCTAAAGGTTTGATGAAAATAGCAAAAAGTGAGGGAGAAAGTGAGCAACCCTGTCTTGTACTTCTCTGCAGACTGAAGCTTGGAGAAGTTTGATCATTTGTCCTGACACTTGCATTTGGGTAGTCAGTTATTTTCTTGTGAGGAGATAAGAGGCTTTAATAATAATATCTTGCAAGAGAGAACAACACAGTACAGAATACAGAGTTGCTCTGACCACTGAAGCAAAAACACACAGTTATATTGCCCGCTCATCACGTCATCTGTTTTTGGGTATAATTGATTGTTCTTCTAACTTTCCTCCCCAACCATCAGTTGAGGTTACCCAGACACACTCGTAAATACCAGCCTAACCCTGTCCCCCCTAAAGTGCAGCTATCTCATTATAACAAGCCCACCATTGTAAAGAGGAATTTAAGAAAACAGGGCAGGGTGGTACCTTGCAGCTCGGTCATTTGCAGGTTATACACAGTAACACTCAATACAATGCATATAAGAATTATTTTCCATTACATTCCTCCCTTTTGATTATAATAATACCATTATATTAATCAACCCAAAAGAAACAAGGAAAATAATAACTTTATCTGTAAAACATCAGCCTGCATTTGCACACAACGTGAGTTTAAAATGCAGGCATCATAGTAATAAAGGGTCCAATGATAAACAATCAAAACATGAACAATTAAACATGATTATCTTCATCCCTCTCTAAGTCAGCGTCACTAGAGGAAAAATTTTGAAAGCAAGAAAGTTATTTGAGTCATTTGGTCTTTTTCACACTGTTGTTTAGATGGACTACATAAAAGGATGTCATCCACATACTGCAAAAGAGGAGAGCCTGTGGTTGATTGAAGTTAATCCAGACTAGCTTTGAGGGCAGCATTGTAAATAGTGGGACTTTCACAGTACCCCTGGCATAACCGGGTAAAAGTCCAAGATCTCCCTTCAAACTAAAAAGCAAACCAAAATGGGCTATCAGGGTGCACTGGCGACAAGTCAACCACTGAGAAAAACTGTGCATCTGATGTAATTTGAGACAAAATAGTGTGTGGGTTGGGCACAGTAGGAGCATGTGGCTGAACTGCAGCATTCACCGCTTGGAGGTCCTGTACAAAACGCCATTCATCTGGCTGGCCAGCATCTTTAATCTTTTTAACAGGAAACAATGGAGTAAGCACAGGTGAATTTTCAAAAGGAACAATAACGCCTGTTTTCTGCAAAGATTGAAAAACAGGTTTAATCCCTTTAATTGCTTCAGGCTTAAAAGGGTATTGTTTTTTACATGGACAAAAGTCTGATTTAGGGGTGACAATTACTGGTTCACAGCCTTTTATCAACCCCACATCATATTTGCTCTTAGCCCAAAGATCATTGGGCACTTCAGCCAACATGGGTATCGAAGACAAATCTGTTTCAGATAAAAAACATGCTTCAAAATGTGATTCTGTGGTAGGAATTAAGTCCACAGTTCTTTGACAATGCATTGTACTCAAAAATGTTTTTTTGTATGCTGACAATCGTTCAGAAAACATCAAATTTGGATCAGCAGGTGAAACAGTCCACTCCATTTCTTTCTGACATGTAGCAACAAACTCTCCCACACCTTGTCACTGCCAGTGTGTACGTTTGGCCAAGGAAATGTGAGGGCGAGTACCACAAACATTAAAAAAATCGAAGTGCTCTGGAGTCAATAAAGTAGGCGCACATATTTTTTCACTTCTTCTCATAGTCATTGTCAGGCCCCAAAGAAATGTGTGATGTGCAGTGCAAATCAGTAGGTTGCATGAAATCAGAAAGGGGTGAAACTAACGCTTTTGCTTCTTCCACTAGTTGTTGTGAAAAAGGAGAGCTGGGAAGTTTCCACTCATAAGCATATGTAAGTGCCGATGAATCAAACTGCACTGCTGTGAAAACTTTGTCAGGCTGTAACATAACCTTAACACCCTCTGGTGTAGAAGTTAAAATAATGCCTAATTTACACATGAGATCACAGCCCATCAGGTTAATGGGACACAACTCTGATAACAAAAATGAGTGTTTGAAGGAGAGCTCATCGGGAGTGACAACACGCAATGGGCATTGTCATTTTCTCCTTCACAACCTGGCCTGATGCAGACATACAGTAAACGTGGTTTCCACTTAACTTTGGAGGACAATCAAACTCCCCTGACGTCACTACTGATGAACATAAGTTCCTATATTCTGAGAGAAATATCTTTGCTCTAGGACGGAAATAGCATGCAAAACATTACTACGTGAATCACAGTCGGCAAGCGTTGCTTCACTACACAGAGCAGGAAAAATGTATGAGTGTGTTTGTGCTATCACCCATTAGTGGAGGCTCCGCTGCCGCGTGACGTCCAGAACCTGCCTCCCACCCTCAGTCAGCCTTTTGCCCAATTTCATCACTTTTTAGCTGTGGACAGTCCTTCTTCCAGTGTCCAGTCTGGCCACAGTAAAAACAAATTTTCGGATCATAGCTCTGGCGTGGCCCATTTCGACCTCCTCTCCCACACGTCCACGTCTTCGACTTCGGCCTCGTCCTCTGTTTACACCAACTGCGTAATACATGGTCATGGTTGCCAAATGCAGCTCCTTTTCACACTTGTCCCTTTTGGTTGTCTTAAGCGTCTCAACTTGGTTCTGAGCATGGCGAGCATATCGGCGAACGTCAGCCAAACGAGGACCCTCACACCATCCCACGTAAATGTTCTTTACTTCAGTGGCGACATCTATATAATATTGTCTGGGTCCCGTTAAAACATGTATTTTTCCCATCTAATTCCTTGTTTGCTTTAAAACAAGTATTCCCCATTTTCTATCCCTTCAGTAGCCAACCAGTTTGTATGGAGTACACTGGAGCAACTTGACTGATCAGTAAAACACTGCTTTTGTTGTCACCGCAAGGCTTCCCCCGTCGGTTGTTTCACTGAGACACTACTGAGTAACTACAACTCAACACAGTTTATACACATAACATTCATATACATACTAACAAACAAACAAACAATAATTTATCGCAATTTTCTCATCTCTGTTTGAACGTACACCCAGGTAAATATTCCTGTAGTCTTCTCATACCGACTATGGACCCATTCATTGTTTAACTTCACTGTTTTGCAAATCCTAATTGAATATTACACATTGACATTGAACTTTACTGGATAAGCAGGTCTTCATTGCATTCAGCAGCCTATATGTGAGCATCTATGTGTAAGCTGTTCTTCTTTGCATTTATCAGCAGCAAGCAATTCTTCACTGCACATGCATATGTAAATAGTAAAACAATTCCAATGTGTTAGCGAAACCTTCTATATCACAGTGGTTTCTAAGATCTATTTTAAGTTCTTTGCCATCAGTGAGATGACATAGTTTACAAAGTGTGTCAAATTATCACTGAAGATCTTTTCAGGAATTTCAAATCTAGAAATGAGTTATTTTACGCGTGATTTTGCTACTGAGAGTGCATCTGCTTGTGCACATGGAAATATTTCAGACCATTTGGTAAAAACCTCTGTTGTCACTGAGCAGAATCGTTTCCCTTAACATTAATTTAGTTCAATGAAATCTACACAATAATGAAATAATGAAATCCAAACAAATATGTTGAAAAAGATACACTGGCTTAGGGAATTATCTTCGTTTTGGTCTTAGATTGCCCTGTGGAATGTATTTTGCACATATTTGACCTGCTAGACAAAACTTTATTCATTTATTTATTCTAAAAAAAAAAATTCAATAATTAGTAAAACCATATGCTGTAAAAACCTTGTTCATTATTGCTTCCATCCCTCCTGTTGAGACATGACATGGTGCGTGGCTCAATACTGCAGCATATTTAAACAAATTCTTTGGCAGTATGGTTTTCCTTCCGGTCAATCATACGAGTCTATTGTAGATGGCAATTGAATAACATCTAATAATGCTAAAATATTTGTAGTTTATACATTTAGCTGTGGATGTCAACATACCTGTTTTTCCAATGCTGTGTTAACACATGTACAGTTGAGAAGGCATACTGACTGTCAGTGTAAACGTTAACAACCTTTTTGTTATTTAATTTACAAGCTTCAGTTAAAGCTACCAATTCGACTGCTTGAACAGAGTAATTTTTTGGTAGTGGTTGTTTTAAGAAAACTTCAGTTTCTGTTACTACTGCAAATCCTGTAGCATTTGTGCCATCAGGGTTTTTTGCTTGACCTGTTGAATAAATATAGTTATTTCTGCATTTTCATAACGTATATCAGTTAAGTCTGGCCTGGGTAAAACACTGATGGTTATTTCTGACATGCAATCATGAGGCTTTCCATCTGTGGGGTAGGTAGCAGTGTGACAACAAGGTGTGGCTGTGAAAGAAGAACTGTTATGTAGGAGAGATGTCTGGTAAAGATATTTTGTTAAGTAACCATATCACAGCCACTGCATGAGGTACCTTAAGTGTTAATGGGTGAAATAACACCATTATTGTTGATGCCTGCACTGCCAATGGCTTCTGGCCATTGATTCAAAAGTATGATCTCGTCCCTTTTTCCCCCTTTCAGTGGACACTGAACCCTAATTACCGCAATTCAGCAGGGGGTCTTTCATTAGGAGTACTGGACTCCCCCGTGCACGGTTTCAGCTCCGACCCTGGAAAGCGGAAAAAACGTTGAGATCTGGTTTGAGGACCCAATTGTTGAGAAAAGTCTCTCAATGAGACTCAGAGTTGCTGGAGTCAGTTAATGCAAATGTTTAATCTTGCAGCAAGTTCAAGAATGTGTGTGTGTATGGGTGTATGTGTGCAAACGTGTGTGAGTTTGTGTGTGTGAGAGTTTAAAGAACCTGTTATCCACAGGCAGGTCTTAACTAGTATGGCACAGGTCCAGCCTGTCTCATCTTTTTTGGAAGGTCCAGCGCTCGGCCGTAACCCTTCTGTCTGTTTGGACTCTCACATACATTCGGTTAATCATAGAAAAACGAGAACAAAACTTTTTAGCCCCTTAAATTCATAAAACAGACATGGTGCAGTTATTTCCATTCTAGAAAATAAGAGTAATCACCACCATTCCTATAAATTCTGGATATTCTAACAATCTGAATCTTTTTTAAATGTTCGATGAAGCCCTTTGCTGTTCTGTTTAGAGACTCAGCTGATCATAAACCAAGTTTTGCTCTTGAACCAAGCTTCTAAACTCTTCACCTTTTTCATTTCTCAGTTAGTATTCACTTTAAAACTGATTAAAAGAAAAATTAAATGAATGCCTATCAACAAATGTGGGATCTAAACTCTAGTGCTTCCTCTAAAATAATTTCCTTTCTCAATTCAGAAATGTTTGTGTGTAAGTCACAACACCCGTGACACCAAAACGGCTTTCTTTTCTCTCTTTTCTCTACACTCTGCACTGTGAGCACACACACCAAATCAGAAAGGCTTTTTTCTCTCTTTTCTACATTATGGACTGTGGGGACACAAAACCGCTCTCTCTCTTTTTTTTTTTGATTGTGTGCCAGGGCGTTGTCTCACGTATTAGATTATGCTTAAGATACGAATGGGTTTATCAGTCACATCAGAATCCATACATACTGATCCTCCCGTAATAAAATGGTCGGATCTTATCAAACACACTTTGTTTCTTGTGACAAGTCAGCGAAACAGCGTATACACGTCAAGACACTGAATCAAGTTTGCCACAAGAACTCATAAGTTTGGCAGTATTGCTCTGCCGTCAGCAATCATACACCCATTTTATTTTCATGAGACATGTGCAGGCACCTGTTCATCTACTGTTCTATCACTATGAATTAGTTTATCTATTATCAATAAGGATACTTCTACAACTACTATCAAAGTATGTCCGGACTTCTTATGTTGTCAGTTGCTATATATGAATAAGTGGGTTGCTACTGAAAAGCATTAAGCATGTCACACAGCCCAAACATATAACATTTCAGGACACACCACACAGTTAACAACCACAGTGAAGCGTGTCAAAGCCCAAACATGTAACATTCAACAGGACACTTACACAACACATTCAAATCAAACAGTCAGACAACATACAAGAACATATACCCCAGCCGGCATTGCTCCCTGCCTATTTTCCTACAACTCACTATGTGTGCGCACACCTTTATTCACAAACTCTTCAACTTATACTCTTTTACCGAAGCTGCTACAGCTCGATTGGCCAAATACCCTTAGATCCTATTTCGGTGAATTTGACATCTGCCTTGTATGTAACAGATTAGCGGTTTAGCAGTTTTAATTTAGTTTGAGTGAAGGAATTCATTTTATAGCAAAATCCGAAATCGTGAAGAACTCATGAAAGTAAGCTTATTCTCGGATTCCTGAAACTTTAGATTTGCTCTTTCTTTTACTGCAAAGTACAACGTTGAGCAGCACTAATGAGTTGTTTCTATTTTTGGCAGGCTTTACCTTTGCGGATGAAGCCCTTTCTGTCTGTGCAAAAGAAATCTTGTTACTGTGCAGAGTGACTTCTCTGAGTAGAGTCGCCTTACTTGTTGCGACTGTGCCGATGTTCGAAGCTGGAGTGCAAAGTTGTTGCTTGAATGGTGCTCGCTGGAGCGTGTGGTAGTGTAAAGTTATACCATTTAAAAGGGCTGAAGAGTGCTCAGTGCAGCGGGTGGGCGGAGGTGCAAAGTGACACTATGGCCATAAAAAGAACACCGCTACAAGTGCGCATTGTGCCAGGAAGGGCCCTCGGACGTGAACCAGTGGACTGTTATCGCTTCTCGGCCTTTTGGGTTAAGATCAAGTGTAGTATCTGTTCTTATCAGTTTAATGTCTGATATGTCCTCTATGCGAGGACTACATATTAAATGGATTTTCATCAATAGGAGTTGAAAAAGGAGCTTGCTCCGTTCACTCCAAGCATCGACCCGGTACTGCAGTGCCGCTGGGAACGGTGCGCTCTCCTCTGCTCTTGTGAAAAAGCAAACAGCGGTGCAGGATGGAAGTTTCAGGGAGCCTAAGATGAAACTTTCTTTTCTGCTGAGAAAATCTGCTGAGAAAAGAGAGTGAATGCGAAGCAGACTTTAACACGGCTCTGGGAGCGAGCCGAGTGCGGGCTAACCAGGAGAATTGCTTGAAAGAAACGCGACACCGAATGAGCGGTCAGAACAAAGCCTCAATACGGTGTTCCTGTGGTGTTTTTATAAAATGCGGTGTAAAAAAAGGTGTGAATGCCCCATAGAAAACTAAAAGGTGGAGCGGAAGTGTTCGGCTGCAAGAAGGTGTGAATGTCCGACTATATTTGGTGAAAAGCAGGTGAAGCAAGGTCTGAATGCCCAACCTTACATCATCAAAAGCGAGATCAGAGGTTTTTGGCTGCAAGAAGGCCATAGTTGGCCAAAAGCGGGTAAGGTGCGAATGATCGGCTAAATATCAACAAAAGTGGGGGCGGAGGTCTTCGGATGCAAGTGGGTGTGAATATCCCACCAAACAAGTATGGTGGAGAGGAAGCTGTGAATGGCCGACCATAGTTTGCAAAAAGCGGGTGAGAAAAGGTGCGAATGTCCAACCATACATGATCAAAACAGGGAGCGGAGGTGTTTGGCTGCGACAAGGTGTGAATGTCCACCCATAATTAATGAAAAGCGGGCAACAAGTAGGTTCGAATGCCCAACCATACATCATCAAAAGCAGGAGTGGATGTGTTCGGCTACAAGAAGGTTTGAATGTCCGAGCATAGTTTGTAAAAAGCGGGTAAGAAAAGGTTCGAATGCCCGAACATACACCATCAAAAGAGGGAGCGGAGGTGTTCCGCTGTAAGACGGTGTGAATGTCCGACCATAGTTGGTAAAAAGTGGGTATGAAAAGGTTCGAATGCCCAAATTCGGCTGCAAAAAACTGTTCGGCTGCAAAAAGGTGTGACTGTTCGACTAAATTTTGTAAAAAGCGGGTAAGACAAGGTGCGAATGCCTGACAATGTATTATCAAAAGCGGGAGCGGAGGTGTTCAGCTGCAAGAAGGTCTAAATGTCCATTTTTAATTGCTAGAAAACATGAAAGAAAATTTTCGAAAATCAATCCGCACATGATCATAAGTGGGAGCGGAGGTGTTCAGCTGCAAGAAGGTGTGAATGTCCTACCATAATTGCTGAAAAATGTGTTAGAAACGGTAAGAATGCCGGACCATACATCATCAAAAGCTAGAGAGGTGGTGTTCGGCTGCAAGTAGGTGTGAATGTCTGACTAAAGTTCAAATATATTAACAAAAGCGGGAGGATAGGTCTTCGGATGAGTGGTTGAGAATTTCCAACCATAATCTATAAAATGCGGTGAAAAAAAAGGTGTGATAGATACCTAAAAGGTGGAGCGGAAGTGTTCGGCTGCAAGAAGGTGTGAATGTTATATATATAGTTGGTGAAAAGCAGGAAAAGCAAGGTCTGAATGCCCAATCTTACATCATCAAAAGCGAGATCAGAGGTGTTTGGCGGCAAGAAAATGGGTAAGGTGTGAATGACCGACTAAATATCAACAAAAGTGGGGGCGGAGGTCTTCGGATGCAAGTGGGTGTGAATATCCCACCATACAAGTATGGTGGAGAGGAAGCTGTGAATGGCTGACCATAGTTTGCAAAAAGCGGGTGAGAAAAGGTGCGAATGTCCACCCATAATTAATGAAAAGCGGGCAACAAGTAGGTTCGAATGCCCAACCATACATCAATAAAAGCAGGAGTGGATGTGTTTGGCTACAAGAAGGTTTGAATGTCCGAGCATAGTTTGTAAAAAGCGGGTAAGAAAAGGTGCGAATGTCCGAGCATAGTTTGTAAAAAGTGGGTAAGAAAAGGTGCGAATGCCCGACAAAGTATGATCAAAAGAGGGAGTGGAGGTTTTCGGCTACAAGAAGGTTTGAATGTCCGACCATAGTTTGTAAAAAGCGGGTAAGAAAAGGTGCGAATGCCCGAACATACACCATCAAAAGAGGGAGCGGAGGTGTTCCGCTGAAAGACGGTGTGAATGTCCGACCATAGTTGGTAAAAAGCGGGTAAGAAAAGGTTAGAATGCCCGAATATATACCATCAAAAGCGGAAGCGGAGGTGTTCGGCTGTAAGAAGTTGTGAACGTCCGACCAAAGTTTGTAAAAAGCAGTTAAGAAAAGGTTCGAATATCCAACCAAACATAATCAAAAGTGGGAGCAGAGCTGTTCGACTGCAAGTAGGTGTGAATGTCAGCCCATAATTCCTGAAAAATGGTTAAGAAAAGGTGCGAATGCCCAACCATACATCATCAAAAGAAGAAGTGGATGTGTTCTGCTACAAGAAGGTTTGAATGTCCGACCATAGTTTGTAAAAAGTGGGTAAGAAAAAGTTTGAATGCCCGAACATACACCATCAAAAGAGGGAGCGGAGGTGTTCCGCTGTAAGATGCTGCGAATGTCCGACCGTAGTTGGTAAAAAGCGGGTAAGAAAAGGTTAAAAAACCCGACTGTACACAATCAATAGCGGAAGCGGAGTTGTTCGGCTAGAAGAAGGTGTGAAAGTCCACCAATAAATACTGAAAAATGGGTAAGAAAAGGTGTGAATGCCCAACTATACATCATCAAAAGCAGAAGTGGATGTGTTCGGCCACAAGAAGGTTTGAATGTCCGACCATAGTTTGTAAAAGGCGGGTAAGAAAAGGTTCGAATGCCCGTACATACACAATCAAAAGAGGGAGCAGAGGTGTTTCGCTGCAAGAAGGTGTGAATGTCCAAGCATAGTTTGTAAAAAGTGGGTAAGAAAAGGTTCGAATGCCAGAACATACACCATCAAAAGAGGGAGCGGAGGTGTTCCGCTGTAAGAAGGTGTGAATGTCCGACCATAGTTGGTAAAAAGCGGGTAAGAAAAGGTTCGAATGCCAAAATATACACCATCAAAAGCGGAAGCCGAGGTGTTCGGCTGCAAGTAGGTGTGAATGTCAGATCATAATTTGCAAAAAGCTGATGAGAAAGTTGTGAATGACCGACAATAATTGCTGAAAAATGTGTTAGAAAAGGTAAGAATGCCGGACCATTCATCATCAAAAGCGGGAGAAGAGGTGTTCGGCTGCAAGAAGCTGTGAATGTCCAGCCATAATTACCTAAAAACCGGTAAGAAAAGGTAGTATTGCCAGACCATAAATGATCAAAAGAGGGAGCGGAGGTGTTCCGCTGAAAGAAGGTGTGAATGTCCTCCCATAATTCCTCAAAAATGGGTTAAAAAAAAAGGTGCGAATGCCCAACCATACATCATCAAAAGCAGGACTGGATGTGTTCGGCTACAAGAAGGTTTGAATGTCCGACCATAGTTTGTAAAAAGCGGGTAAGAAAAGGTTCGAATGCCCGAACATACACCATCAAAATAGGCAGCGGAGGTGTTCCGCCATAAGAAGGTGTGAATGTCCGACCGTAGTTGGTAAAAAGTGGGTAAGAAAAGGTTAAAATACCCGACTGTACACAATCAATAGCGGGAGCGAATGTGTTCGGCTACAAGAAGGTGTGAAAGTCCGACCATGTTTTGTAAATAGCGGGTAAGAAAAGGTGCGAATGCCCGACAATGTATGATCAAAAGAGGGAGCGGAGGTTTTCGGCTAAAAGAAGGTCTGAATGTCCAACCATAATTTGTAAAAACCGGGGAAGAAAAGGCTCGAAAGCCCGACTATACACCATCAAAAGCGGGAGCAGAGGGGTTCAGCTGCAAGAAGGTCTGAATGTCCATCAATAATTGCTAGAAAACATGAAAGAAAATTTTCGAATATCAAACCGCACATGATCATAAGTGGGAGCGGAGGTGTTCAGCTGCAAGGTGTGAATGTCCACCCATAATTCCTCAAAAATGGGTAAAAGAAAGGTGCGAATGCCCAACCATACATCATCAAAAGCAAGTGTGAATGTCAGATCATAATTTGCAAAAACCTGATGAGAAATGGTGAGAATGCCCGACTATACACCATCAAATGCGGGAGCGGAGGTGTTCGGCTGTGAGTAGGTGTGAATGTCCGACCATACTTGCTGAAAAATATGACAAAGCAGTTTTCACTTGGTTCTAGTGAAGGAATTCATTTTATATCAAAATCCGAAATTGTGTAGAACTCGTGGAAATAAGTTTATTCTCGGATTCCTAAAGGTTTAGTGTTGTTCTTTGGTATACTGCAAAGTACTACTTTCTATTTTGTTGAAACCGATTCAGACATGGATAAATATCAAGGACAAAGCAGTTTGAACTTGGTTTGAGAGAAGGAATTCATTTTATTGCAAAATCCGAATTCATGCATAACTCGTCAAATAGATAGTGATGTGTCGTTCGTGAGCGATTCGTTCGATATGAACAAATTTTTTATATGACTCGGGAGTAACGAGTTGTCTCAGTGAGTGATTCGTTCATTTTCATGCAGTACCCTTCCTCACCACATGGCAGGCGGCAGCTTCATAAGCTCAGTCAGCAGGACAGGAAACAGTATTGATTAGTTTACGACTCAACTCCTTGGGTCTTCGTTCATTTGTCACGTTTTAAATTCTACGTTTCATTTGACAGGCTGAAGAGCAGTAGGCACAACAGTTCGTTCACAAACCGGATCATTAATCTCATAGACTATTCTACCATCAACAACTTGGAAACCACAATCGACTCTCTAGATGCAGAAAAAGCATTTAATGGAGTGAACTGGAAATTTTTATTCGCAGCATAAAACAAATTCGGGTTTGGGTCACACTTCATCAACTGGATAAGGATATTATATAGCTCCCCAAATGCAAGTGTCAGGACAAATGATCAAACTTCTCCAAGCTTCAGACTGCAGAGAGGTACAAGACAGGGTTGCTCACTTTCTCCCTCACTTTTTGCTATTTTCATCAAACCTTTAGCAGCTGCTATCAGACAAGATAGAAATATTAAAGGCATCCAACCCCAAAATATTGAGCATAAAATAAGTCTTTATGCTGATGATGTATTATTTTTCCTTCAGAACTCAGAGACGTCTCTCACTCACACGATCACACTCATAAATAAATTCTCGGCACTTTCTGACTACTCTATCAAATGGTCTAAGACCACAGTTCTGCCCATTAACTGTAGGGTCCAGAATATACCTGCGATCACTTTACAGTCAGGAAATATTAGATATTTAAGCATAAACATTTCCTCCAGGCTCTCAGAGCTAACAAAGCTAAATTATGTGCAATTATTAAAGAGAGTAGAGGACGATCTCTCTCGTTGGAAGTCCTTACCTATATCACTTATGGGGAGAGTTACAACCATTAAAATGATGATACTACCAAAAGTTAACTATTTGTTCTCAATGATCCCCATAAAACCATTTGCTACTTGGTTTAAGTCACTAGATTCATGCATCTCCAAATTTCTGTGGAAAAACAAACCACCACGTATTAGTTTAAAAACCCTACAGAAGACCAAGGACAGTGGTGGATTAGATTTACCTCATTTTCAGCACTATTCCTTAGCCAATAGGTTACAATATATATCAAAATGGTTTAAACCTTGTTGTTGTCACAGTTCCCAGAGACGTTGTAATCGTTGAGGATTCTATATTCACCCCCTCATTAGAGGCACGTGTTGCAGATTGATGACACTGAATCTTCTTCTCTGTTCATTGCTGGCATCATTCCCAGCATCGTAAGTGTTCGTGGCATTGTTAGCCTCTTCTTCTGGATCTTGATATCGAGCATCCTTTTGTATTTCTGGTTTGTAAGTCCTCTCTCTTCGTTCACCGGAGTCTTCGTCTCTTTGTCCTTGAGTTTGGTGATTTTTTCTTCTTTTGATGCCTTGACACAGTGTGACAGGTGATACCACGTGGGAGATCCTTTAACTTGGACTGCTGTCCCTGTGCTGCGAAATGGCTGTGCTGCTCAAATGGTCTCTCCTTCATCATATGCACAGTTATTTATACATCACCTTCCACCATGAAGCGTTGTCCCTTTTTGTTTCTCTCTTTGTTCTTAAAATGCTGTTATGCATGTCTAAACCAATCCATTAAACTAGATCATTTTGGCAGTAAAGCGATCTACAATGTGCTTGGTCGCAAAGCTGCTCATCTGTGGTAAACAGCTCTTCAGAAAGGCATTCTTCAATTGATTTCACTAATTTTATGTAATAATTTTGTGATTTCCTACAAAACTACACTTCTTCTCCCATCTGTCTGAGTATTTAATATTGTCTGGGTCCCGTTAAAACATGTATTTTTCCCATCTAATTCCTTGTTTGCTTTAAAACAAGTATTCCCCATTTTCTATCCCTTCAGTAGCCAACCAGTTTGTATGGAGTACACTGGAGCAACTTGACTGATCAGTAAAACACTGCTGTAGCATTTGTGCCATCAGGGTTTTTTTCCTTGATCTGTTGAATAAATATAGTTATTTCTGCATTTTCATAACGTATATCAGTTAAGTCTGGCCTGGGTAAAACACTGATGGTTATTTCTGACATGCAATCATGAGGCTTTCCATCAGTGGGATATGTAGCAGTGTGGATGGATTAAGTGTAGCACATCTCTCGACAACAAGGTGTGGCTGTGAAGAACTGTTATGTAGGAGAGATGTCTGGTAAAGATATTTTGTTAAGTAACCATATCACAGCCACTGCATGAGGTACCTTAAGTGTTAATGGGTGAAATAACACCATTATTGTTGATGCCTGCACTGCCAATGGCTTCTGGCCATTGATTCAAAAGTACGATCTCGTCCCTTTTTCCCCCTTTCAGTGGACACTGGCCCCTAATTACCGCAATTCAGCAGGGGTTCTTTCATTAGGAGTACTGGACTCCCCCGTGCACGGTTTCAGCTCCGACCCTGGACAGCGGAAAAAACGTTGAGATCTGGTTTGAGGACCCAATTGTTGAGAAAAGTCTCTCAATGAGACTCAGAGTTGCTGGAGTCAGTTAATGCAAAGGTTTAATCTTGCAGCAAGTTCAAGAATGTGTGTGTGTATGGGTGTATGTGTGCGAACGTGTGTGAGTTTGTGTGTGTGAGAGTTTAAAGAACCTGTTATCCACAGGCAGGTCTTAACTAGTATGGCACGGGTCCAGCCTGTCTCAACTTTTTTGGAAGGTCCAGTGCTCGGCCGTAACCCTTCTTTCTGTTTGGACTCTCACATACATTCGGTTAATCATAGAAAAACGAGAACAAAACTTTTTAGCCCCTTAAATTCATAAAACAGACATGGTGCAGTTATTTCCATTCTAGACAATAAGAGTAATCACCACCATTCCTATAAATGCTGGATATTCTAACAATCTGAATCTTTTTTAAATGTTCGATGAAGCCCTTTGCTGTTCTGTTTAGAGACTCAGCTGATCATAAACCAAGTTTTGCTCTTGAACCAAGCTTCTAAACTCTTCACCTTTTTCATTTCTCAGTTAGTATTCACTTTAAAACTGATTAAAAGAAAAATTAAATGAATGCCTATCAACAAATGTGGGATCTAAACTCTAGTGCTTCCTCTAAAATAATTTCCTTTCTCAATTCAGAAATGTGTGTGTGTAAGTCACAACACCCGTGACACCAAAACGGCTTTCTTTTCTCTCTTTTCTCTACACTCTGCACTGTGAGCACACACACCAAATCAGAAAGGCTTTTTTCTCTCTTTTCTACATTATGGACTGTGGGGACACAAAACCGCTCTCTCTTTTTTTGATTGTGTGCCAGGGCGTTGTCTCACGTATTAGATTATGCTTAAGATACGAATGGGTTTATCAGTCACATCAGAATCCATACATACTGATCCTCCCGTAATAAAATGGTCGGATCTTATCAAACACACTTTGTTTCTTGTGACAAGTCAGCGAAACAGCGTATACACGTCAAGACACTGAATCAAGTTTGCCACAAGAACTCATAAGTTTGGCAGTATTGCTCTGCCGTCAGCAATCATACACCCATTTTATTTTCATGAGACATGTGCAGGCACCTGTTCATCTACTGTTCTATCACTATGAATTAGTTTATCTATTATCAATAAGGATACTTCTACAACTACTATCAAAGTATGTCCGGACTTCTTATGTTGTCAGTTGCTATATATGAATAAGTGGGTTGCTACTGAAAAGCATTAAGCATGTCACACAGCCCAAACATATAACATTTCAGGACACACCACACAGTTAACAACCACAGTGAAGCGTGTCAAAGCCCAAACATGTAACATTCAACAGGACACTTACACAACACATTCAAATCAAACAGTCAGACAACATACAAGAACATATACCCCAGCCGGCATTGCTCCCTGCCTATTTTCCTACAACTCACTATGTGTGCGCACACCTTTATTCACAAACTCTTCAACTTATACTCTTTTACCGAAGCTGCTACAGCTCGATTGGCCAAATACCCTTAGATCCTATTTCGGTGAATTTGACATCTGCCTTGCATTTAACAGATTAGCGGTTTAGCAGTTTTAATTTAGTTTGAGTGAAGGAATTCATTCTATAGCAAAATCCAAAATCGTGAAGAACTCATGAAAGTAAGCTTATTCTCGGATTCCTGAAACTTTAGATTTGCTCTTTCTTTTACTGCAAAGTACAACGTTGAGCAGCACTAATGAGTTGTTTCTATTTTTGGCAGGCTTTACCTTTGCGGATGAAGCAATTTCTGTCTGTGCAAAAGAAATCTTGTTACTGTGCAGAGTGACTTCTCTGAGTAGAGTCGCCTTACTTGTTGCGACTGTGCCGATGTTCGAAGCTGGAGTGCAAAGTTGTTGCTTGAATGGTGTTCGCTGGAGCGTGCGGTAGTGTAAAGTTATACCATTTAAAAGGGTTGAAGAGTGCTCAGTGCAGCGGGTGGGTGGAGGTGCAAAGTGACACTATGGCCATAAAAAGAACACCGCTACAAGTGCGCATTGTGCCAGGAAGGGCCCTCGGACGTGAACCAGTGGACAGTTATCGCTTCTCGGCCTTTTGGCTAAGATCAAGTGTAGTATCTGTTCTTATCAGTTTAATGTCTGATATGTCCTCTATGCGAGGACTACATATTAAATGGATTTTTATCAATAGGAGTTGAAAAAGGAGCTTGCTCCGTTCACTCCAAGCATCGACCCGGTACTGCAGTGCCGCTGGGAACGGTGCGCTCTCCTCTGCTCTTGTGAAAAAGCAAACAGCGGTGCAGGATGGAAGTTTCAGGGAGCCCAAGATGAAACTTTCTTTTAATCTGCTGAGAAAAGAGAGTGAATGCGAAGTAGACTTTAACACGGCTCTGGGAGCGAGCCGAGTGCGGGCTAACCAGGAGAATTGCTTGAAAGAAACGCGACACCGAATGAGCGGTCAAAACAAAGCCTCAATACAGTGTTCCTGTGGTGTTTTTATAAAATGCGGTGAAAAAAAAGGTGTGAATGCCCCATAGAAAACTAAAAGGTGGAGCGGAAGTGTTCGGCTGCAAGAAGGTGTGAATGTCAGACTATATTTGGTGAAAAGAAGGTGAAGCAAGGTCTGAATGCCCAACCTTACATCATCAAAAGCGAGATCAGAGGTTTTTGGCTGCAAGAAGGCCATAGTTGGCCAAAAGCGGGTAAGGTGCGAATGACTGACTAAATATCAACAAAAGTGGGGGCGGAGGTCTTCGGATGCAAGTGGGTGTGAATATCCCACCATACAAGTATGGTGGAGAGGAAGCTGTGAATGGCCGACCATAGTTTGCAAAAAGCGGGTGAGAAAAGGTGCGAATGTCCAACCATACATGATCAAAACAGGGAGCGGAGGTGTTTGGCTGCGACAAGGTGTGAATGTCCACCCATAATGAATGAAAAGCGGGCAACAAGTAGGTTTGAATGCCCAACCATACATCATCAAAAGCAGGAGTGGATGTGTTCGGCTACAAGAAGGTTTGAATGTCCGAGCATAGTTTGTAAAAAGCGAGTAAGAAAAGGTTCGAATGCTCGAACATACACCATCAAAAGAGGGAGCGGAGGTGTTCCGCTGTAAGACGGTGTGAATGTCAGATCATAATTTGCAAAAAGCTGATGAGAAAGGTGTGAATGACCGACAATAATTGCTGAAAAATGTGTTAGAAAAGGTAAGAATGCCGGACCATTCATCATCAAAAGAGGGAGAAGAGGTGTTCCGCTGTAAGATGGTGCAAATGTCCGACCATAGTTGGTAAAAAGCGGGTAAGAAAAGGTTCGAATGCCCGAATATATACCATCAAAAGCGGAAGCGGAGGTGTTCGGCTGCAAGAAGGTGTGAACGTCCGACCAAAGTTTGTAAAAAGCAGTTAAGAAAAGGTTCGAATATCCAACCAAACATAATCAAAAGAGGGAGCAGAGCTGTTCGACTGCAAGTAGGTGTGAATGTCCACACATAATTCCTGAAAAATGGGTAAGAAAAGGTGCGAATGCCCAACCATACATCATCAAAAGAAGAAATGGATGTGTTCTGCTACAAGAAGGTTTGAATGTCCGACCATAGTTTGTAAAAAGTGAGTAAGAAAAAGTTCGAATGCCCGAACATACACCATCAAAAGAGGGAGCGGAGGTGTTCCGCTGCAAGGTCTGAATTTCCAACCATAATTTGTAAACACCGTTGAAGAAAAGCCTCGAAAGCCCGACTATACACCATCAACAGCGGGAGCAGAGGTGTTCAGCTGCAAGAAGGTCTGAATGTACACCGATAATTACTGAAAAATGGGTAAGAAAAGGTGTGAATGCCCAACTATACATCATCTAAAGCAGAAGTGGATGTGTTCAGCCACAAGAAGGTTTGAATGTCCGACCATAGTTTGTAAAAGGCGGGTAAGAAAAGGTTCGAATGCCCGAACATACACAATCAAAAGAGGGAGCGGAGGTGTTTCGCTGCAAGAAGGTGTGAATGTCCGAGCATAGTTTGTAAAAAGTGGGTAAGAAAAGGTTCGAATGCCAGAACATACACAATCAAAAGAGGGAGCGGAGGTGTTCCACTGTAAGAAGGTGTGAATGTCCGACCATAGTTGGTAAAAAGCGGGTAAGAAAAGGTTCGAAGCCCGAATATATACCATCAAAAGCGGAAGCGGAGGTGTTCGGCTGCAAGAAGGTGTCAACGTCCGACCAAAGTTTGTAAAAAGCAGGTAAGAAAAGGTGCGAATGCCCGAACATACACCATCAAAAGAGGGAGCGGAGGTGTTCCGCTGTAAGATGATGCGAATGTCCGACCATAGTTGGTAAAAAGCGGGTAAGAAAAGGTTCGAATGCCCGAATATATACCATCAAAAACGGAAGCGGAGGTGTTCGGCTGCAAGAAGGTGTGAACGTCCGACCAAAGTTTGTAAAAAGCAGGTAAGAAAAGGTGCGAATGCCCGAACATACACCATCAAAAGAGGGAGCAGAGCTGATCGACTGCAAGTAGGTGTGAATGTCCACCCATAATTCCTGAAAAATGGGTAAGAAAAGGTGCGAATGCCCAACCATACATCATCAAAAGAAGAAGTGGATGTGTTCTGCTACAAGAAGGTTTGAAAGTCCGACCATAGTTTGTAAAAAGTGGGTAAGAAAAAGTTTGAATGCCCGAACATACACAATCAATAGCGGGAGCGGAGTTGTTCGGCTAAAAGAAGGTGTGAAAGTCCGACCATGGTTTGTAAAAAGCGGGTAAGAAAAGGTTCAAATGCCAAAATATACACCATCAAAAGAGGAAGCCGAGGTGTTCGGCTGCAAGTAGGTTTGAATGTCAGATCATAATTTGCAAAAAGCTGATGAGAAAGGTGTGAATGACCGACAATAATTGCTGAAAAATGTGTTAGAAAAGGTAAGAATGCCGGACCATTCATCATCAAAAGAGGGAGAAGAGGTGTTCCGCTGTAAGATGGTGCGAATGTCCGACCATAGTTGGTAAAAAGCGGGTAAGAAAAGGTTCGAATGCCCGAATATATACCATCAAAAGCGGAAGCTGAGGTGTTCGACTGCAAGTAGGTGTGAATGTCCACCCATAATTCCTGAAAAATGGGTAAGAAAAGGTGCGAATGCCCAACCATACATCATCAAAAGAAGAAGTGGATGTGTTCTGCTACAAGAAGGTTTGAATGTCCGACCATAGTTTGTAAAAAGTGGGTAAGAAAAAGTTTGAATGCCCGAACATACACCATCAAAAGAGGGAGCGGAGGTGTTCCGCTGTAAGACGGTGTGAATGTCCGACCATAATTGGTAAAAAGCGGGTAAGAAAATGTTAAAATACCCGACTATACACAATCAATAGCGGGAGCGGAGTTGTTCGGCTACAAGAAGGTGTGAAAGTCCGACCATGGTTTGTAAAACGCAGGTAAGACAATGTATGATCAAAAGAGGCAGCGGAGGTGTTCGGCTGCAAGGTCTGAATTTCCAACAATAATTTGTAAACACCGTTGAAGAAAAGCCTCGAAAGCCCGACTATACACCATCAAAAGCGGGAGCAGAGGTGTTCAGCTGCAAGAAGGTCTGAATGTCCATCAATAATTACTGAAAAATGGGTAAGAAAAGGTGTGAATGCCCAACTATACATCATCAAAAGCAGAAGTGGATGTGTTCGGCCACAAGAAGGTTTGAATGTCCGACCATAGTTTGTAAAAGGCGGGTAAGAAAAGGTTCGAATGCCCAAACATACACAATCAAAAGGAGGAGCGGAGGTGTTTCGCTGCAAGAAGGTGTGAATGTCCGAGCATAGTTTGTAAAAAGCCGGTAAGAAAAGGTTCGAATGCCCGAACATACACCATCAAAAGAGGGAGCGGAGGTGTTCCGCCATAAGAAGGTGTGAATGTCCGACCGTAGTTGGTAAAAAGCGGGTAAGAAAAGGTTAAAATGTCCGACTGTACACAATCAATAGGGGGAAGGGATGTGTTCGGCTACAAGAAGGTGTGAATGTCCGAGCATAGTTTGTAAAAAGCGGGTAAGAAAAGGTTTGAATGCAAGAAGGTCTCAATGTCCATCAATAATTGCTAAAAAACATGAAAGAAAATTTTCGAATATCAAACCGCACATGATCATATAAGGGAGAGGAGGTGTTCAGCTGCAAGATGGTGTGAAAATGGGTAAAAAAAGGTGCGAATGCCCAACCATACATCATCAAAAGCAGGTGTGAATGTCAGATCATAATTTGCAAAAACCTGATGAGAAATGGTGAGAATGCCCGACTATACACCATCAAATGCGGGAGCGGAGGTGTTCGGCTGTGAGTAGGTGTGAATGTCCGACCATACTTGCTGAAAAATGTGACAAAGCAGTTTTCACTTGGTTTGAGTGAAGGAATTCATTTTATATCAAAATCCGAAATTGTGTAGAACTTGTGGAAATAAGTTCATTCTCGGATTCCTAAAGGTTTAGTGTTGTTCTTTGGTATACTGCAAAGTAATACTTTCTATTTTGTTGAAACCGATTCAGACATGGATAAATCTTAAGGACAAAGCAGTTTTAACTTGGTTTGAGTGAAGGAATTCATTTTATATCAAAATCCGAAATTGTGTAGAACTGGTGAAAAGAAGCTTATTCTCGGATTACTAAAGGTTTAGTGTTGTTCTTTGGTATACTGCAAAGTAATACTTTCTTTTTTGTTGAAACCTATTCAGACATGGATAAATCTTAAGGACAAAGCAGTTTTAACTTGGTTTGAGTGAAGGAATTAATTTTATATCAAAATCCGAAATTGTGTAGAACTGGTGAAAAGAAGCTTATTCTCGGATTACTAAAGGTTTAGTGTTGTTCTTTGGTATACTGCAAAGTAATACTTTCTTTTTTGTTGAAACCTATTCAGACATGGATAAATCTTAAGGACAAAGCAGTTTTAACTTGGTTTGAGTGAAGGAATTCATTTGATATCAAAATCCGGAATTGTGTAGAACTCGTGAAAAGAAGCTTATTCTCGGATTCCTGAAAAAAATTAGTGTTGTTCTTTCCTATCCTGCAAAGTACTACGTTCTTTTTTTCTTTAAAGCTATTATGACATGGATAAATATGAAGGACAAAGCAGTTTTAACTTGGTTTGAGTGAAGGAATTCATTTTATATCAAAATTCAGAGTTGTGCATTATGGCAGCAGAATTGTAGTCTGAATACCATTTATGCCAAACAGATTTGCCTTGCCAAGGGAAGTTTTATAAATGTTTATTGTTTATGTTTAAAATATATAAACTAGCAGAATAATTAATTGATCCGCCTGGTCCCTCCCATCCCGGAGAGAGCAGCCAGAGACTGGCTGCAATAGGCATCCCCGCAACCTGGGACTCAACACAGGGCAGGAGGGCCTTATGTCCACCAGGCTCAGGGCCTGCAGTCACCATATTCCGGGAGCTACTGTACCCACAGAAGGAACTGCTTTGTCCTTCATATTTATCCATGTGTAAATAGCTTTAAACAAAAAAAGAACGTTGTACTTTGCAGGATAGGAAATAACAACTCTAAACCTTTTCAGGAATCCGAGAATAAGCGTCAATTGACGAGTTCTACACAATTTCGGATTTTGATATAAAATTAATTCCTTCACTCAAACCAAGTGAAAACTGCTTTGTCATATTTTTCAGCAAGTATGGTCGGACATTCACACCTACTCACAGCCGAACACCTCCGCTCCCGCATTTGATGGTGTATAGTCGGGCATTCTCACCATTTCTCATCAGGTTTTTGCAAATTATGATCTGACATTCACACCTGCTTTTGATGATGTATGGTTGGGCATTCGCACCTTTTTTTACCCATTTTTCAGGAATTATGGGTGGACATTCACACCTTCTTGCAGCTGAACACCTCCTCTCCCGCATATGATCATGTGCGGTTTGATATTCGAAAATTTTCTTTCATGTTTTTTAGCAATTATTGATGGACATTGAGACCTTCTTGCAGCTGAACACCTCTGCTCCCGCTTTTGATGGTGTATAGTCGGGCTTCCGAGCCTTTTCTTCCCCGGTTTTTACAAAACATGGTCGGACTTTCACACCTTCTTGTAGCTGAACACATCCCTTCCCGCTAGTTATTGTGTACAGTCGGCCATTTTAACCTTTTCTTACCCGCTTTTTACCAACTACGGTCGGACATTCACACCTTCTTATGGCGGAACACATCCAGTCCTGCTTTTGATGATGTATGGTTGGACTTTCACACCTTTTAGTAGCCAAACAACTCCGCTCCCGCTATTGATTGTGTACAGTCGGGTATTTTAACCTTTTCTTTCCCGCTTTTTACCAATTATGGTTGGACATTCACACCTTCTTACAGCGGAACACCTCCACTCCCTGTATTGATCATTTATGGTCTGGCAATACTAACTTTTCTTACCCGTTTTTGAGTAATTATTGCTGGACATTCACAGCTTCTTGCAGCCGAACACCTCTTCTCCGCTTTTGATAATGAATGGTCCGGCATTCTTACCTTTTCTAACACATTTTTCAGCAATTATTGTCGGTCATTCACACCTTTCTCATCAGCTTTTTGCAAATTATGATCTGACATTCACACCTACTTGAAGCCGAACACCTCGGCTTCCGCTTTTGATGGTGTATATTTTGGCATTCGAACCTTTTCTTACCCGCTTTTTATAAACCATGGTCGGACTTTCACACCTTCTTTTAGCCGAACAACTCCGCTCCCGCTATTGATTGTGTAGAGTCGGGTATTTCAACCTTTTCTTTCCCGCTTTTTACCAACTATGGTCGGACATTCACACCGTCTTACAGCGGAACACCTCCGCTCCCTCTTTTGATGGTGTATGTTCTGGCATTCGAACCTTTTCTTACCCACTTTTTACAAAATATGCTCGGACATTCACACCTTCTTGCAGCGAAACACCTCCGCTCCCTCTTTTGATTGTGTATGTTCGGGCATTGGAACCTTTTCTTACCCGCCTTTTACAAACTATGGTCGGACATTCAAACCTTCTTGTGGCCGAACACATCCACTTCTGCTTGTGATGATGTATAGTTGGGCATTCACACCTTTTCTTACCCATTTTTCAGTAATTATTGGTGGACATTCAGACCTTCTTGCAGCTGAACACCTCCGCTCCCGCTTTTGATGGTGTATAGTCGGGCTTTCGAGGCTTTTCTTCAACGGTGTTTACAAATTATGGTTGGAAATTCAGACCTTGCAGCCGAACAACTCCGCTCCCTCTTTTGATCATACATTGTCGGGCATTCGCACCTTGTCTTACCCGCGTTTTACAAACCATGGTCGGACTTTCACACCTTCTTGTAGCCGAACAACTCCGCTCCCGCTATTGATTGTGTACAGTTGGGTTTTTTAACCTTTTCTTACCCGCTTTTTACCAACTATGGTCGGACATTCGCAGCATCTTACAGCGGAACACCTCCGCTCCCTCTTTTGATGGTGTATGTTCGGGCATTCGAACTTTTTCTTACCCGCTTTTTACAAACTATGGTCGGACATTCAAACCTTCTTGTAGCAGAACACATCCACTTCTTCTTTTGATGATGTATGGTTGGGCATTCGCACCTTTTCTTACCCAATTTTCAGGAATTATGGGTGGACATTCACACCTACTTTCAGTCGAACAGCTCTGCTCCCACTTTTGATTATGTTTGGTTGGATATTCGAACCTTTTCTTAACTGCTTTTTACAAACTTTGGTCGGACGTTCACACCTTCTTGCAGCCGAACACCTCCGCTTCCGCTTTTGATGGTATATATTCGGGCATTTTAACCTTTTCTTACCCACTTTTTACCAACTATGGTCGGACATTCACACCGTCTTTCAGTGTAACACCTCCGCTCCCTCTTTTGATGGTGTATGTTCGGGCATTCAAACCTTTTCTTACCCGCTTTTTACAAACTATGGTCGTACATTCAAACCTTCTTGTAGCCGAAAACCTCCACTCCCTCTTTTGATCATACTTTGTCGGGCATTCGCACCTTTTCTTACCCGCTTTTTACAAACTATGCTCGGACATTCAAACCTTCTTGTAGCCAAACACATCCACTCCTGCTTTTGTTGATGTATGGTTGGGCATTCGAACCTACTTGTTGCCCGCTTTTCATTAATTATGGGTGGACATTCACACCTTGTCGCAGCCAAACACCTCCGCTCCCTGTTTTGATCATATATGGTTGGACATTCGCACCTTTTCTCACCCGCTTTTTGCAAACTATGGCCGGCCATTCACAGCTTCCTCTCCACCATACTTGTATGGTGGGATATTCACACCCACTTGCATCCGAAGACCTCCGCCCCCACTTTTGTTGATATTTAGTCGGTCATTCGCACCTTACCCGCTTTTGGCAAACTATGGCCTTCTTGCAGCCAAAAACCTCTGATCTCGCTTTTGATGATGTAAGGTTGGGCATTCAGACCTTGCTTCACCTGCTTTTCACCAAATATAGTCGGACATTCACAACTTCTTTCAGCCGAACACTTCCGCTCCACCTTTTAGTTTTCTATGGGGCATTCACACCTTTTTTTTCACCGCATTTTATAAAAACACCACAGGAACACCGTATTGAGGCTTTGTTCTGACCGCTCATTCGGTGTCGCGTTTCTTTCAAGCAATTCTCCTGGTTAGCCCGCACTCGGCTCGCTCCCAGAGCCGTGTTAAAGTCTACTTCGCATTCACTCTCTTTTCTCAGCAGACTAAAAGAAACTTCCATCCTGCACCGCTGTTTGCTTTTTCACAAGAGCAGAGGAGAGCGCACCGTTCCCAGCGTCACTGCAGTACCGGGTCGATGCTTGGAGTGAACGGAGCAAGCTCCTTTTTCAACTCCTATTGATAAAAATCCATTTAATATGTAGTCCTCGCATAGAGGACATATCAGACAATTTTGAAAAATGAGGAAAAAAATGTTTAGGTAGACAGGGTTTACCATCAGGTCCCATCCAAACACCATCCGTATGAGTTGCACCCACAGAGGACCAAATGCGTCCAGAGGACCAAATTTCATCTGCAGAGGCAAAAGTTTGCAAAGCATGGAGATCTGTGAGGGAGTCTTCTGCCTGCAAAGAGAGGGAAGCGAAAACAGGAAAAGATTTAGCTGCTTGCTTAGCTGCAGCATCAGCTCTGGCATTGCCACAAGCAACAGGATCGTCTGAGTTAGTGTGAGCCGCACACTTACAGACCGAGATTGCTGTAGGCAAAAGGATCGCATCAAGAAGATCAGAAACCTGCTTGGAGTTCATAATAGTTTTACCATCTGATTTAAGGAAATGCATGTGTTTCCACAGCGCACCAAAGTCATGAACAACACCAAAAGCATATCTGGAATCTGTGTAAATAGTGACAGACTTACCAGCTGCCAACTTACAAGCTTCAGTAAGTGCAATAAGCTCAGTAGTTTGAGCAGAGAAATGTTTAGGAAGAGAACCAGACAACAAAGTGTCATCTGAAGAACATACTGCAAACCAAACACAGTTAGTACCTGTGGCTGGATCATGCAAAGCTGATCCATCTACAAAAAGAATCATGTCAGAGTTTGGAAGAGGAGTCTCTAAAAGATCAGGTCGGGGTGTACAAACTTGTTCCAAAACAGATTCACAGTCATGAGGCTCCCCATCCTCAGGAGTCGGAAGCAAAGTAGCAGGATTCAGAACAGTACAACGTTTAACAGTGACATTTGGCATATCAAGGAGCACAGAGGTGTATCTGAGCCAACGAGCAGTTGAAAGATGTGAAGTTTTCTGCTCGAGAAGAATAATGGCAACAGCATGAGGAACCAAAACAGTCAAATTAGCGTAGCCCACAATATCTTGGGAGGCCAGGACAGCTTTCTCTGCAGCTGCAACAGCACGAAGACAACCAGGCAGGCCTGCAGCCACAGAGTCCAGTTTTGCTGAGAAATGAGCCACTGGCCTTTGCCTGCCCCATGTTCCTGCATAAGAACAGATGTCATACAACCATGCTTCTCATCAACTGCCTGTATGAAAGGTTTATGAGGATCTGGAATGCCAAGTGTTGGTGCTGTTTGAAGAGCCAGCTTAAGCTGACTAAAGGCTGATTCAGCCTCAGGAGTCCATGGAACACGATCAGCTGACTGGAGGCCTTTACCATGGATAAGAGCACCTAAGAGAGCTTCGAGAAAAGAGTAGTTAGGAATAAAGTTCCTGCAGTAAGATGTTATACCTAAGAATGACATAAGGTGTTTTTTAGTAACCGGTTTAGGAATGATCAGAACTGCAGCAACACGTTTAGGAGAAAGTGAGCGCCCATCCTTAGAAATCACATGACCCAAAAAGGTGACTTCGTCCTGTACAAACTGTAACTTAGAAAGGCTGGCTTTATGGCCATAAGAATGAAGATGTTTCAACAGATTCACTGTCTTTTTCACACTGTTGTTTAGATGGACTACATAAAAGGATGTCATCCACATACTGCAAAAGAGCAGAGCCTGTGGTTGATTGAAGTTAATCCAGACTAGCTTTGAGGGCAGCATTGTAAATAGTGGGACTTTCACAGTACCCCTGGCATAACCGGGTAAAAGTCCAAGATCTCCCTTCAAACTAAAAAGCAAACCAAAATGGGCTATCAGGGTGCACTGGCGACAAGTCAACCACTGAGAAAAACTGTGCATCTGATGTAATTTGAGACAAAATAGTGTGTGGGTTGGGCACAGTAGGAGCATGTGGCTGAACTGCAGCATTCACCGCTTGGAGGTCCTGTACAAAACGCCATTCATCTGGCTGGCCAGCATCTTTAATCTTTTTAACAGGAATCAATGGAGTAAGCACAGGTGAATTTTCAAAAGGAACAATAACGCCTGTTTTCTGAAAAGATTGAAAAACAGGTTTAATCCCTTTAATTGCTTCAGGCTTAAAAGGGTATTATTTTTTACATGGACAAAAGTCTGATTTTGGGGTGACAATTACTGGTTCACAGCCTTTTATCAACCCCACATCATATTTGCTCTTAGCCCAAAGATCATTGGGCACTTCAGCCAACATGGGTATCGAAGACAAATCTGTTTCAGATAAAAAACATGCTTCAAAATGTGATTCTGTGGTAGGTAAGTCCACAGTTCTTTGACAATGCATTGTACTCAAAAATGTTTTTTTGTATACTGACAATCGTTCAGAAAACATCAAATTTGGATCAGCAGGTGAAACGGTCCACTCCATTTCTTTCTGACATGTAGCAACAAACTCTCCCACACCTTGTCACTGCCAGTGTGTACGTTTGGCCAAGGAAATGTGAGGGCGAGTACCACAAACATTAAAAAAATCGAAGTGCTCTGGAGTGAGCGACACAGCCAATAAAGTAGGCGCACATATTTTTTCACTTCTTCTCATAGTCATTGTCAGGCCCCAAAGAAATGTGTGATGTGCAGTGCAAATCAGTAGGTTGCATGACATCAGAAAGGGGTGAAACTAACGCTTTTGCTTCTTCCACTAGTTGTTGTGAAAAAGGAGAGCTCGGAAGTTTCCACTCATAAGCATATGTAAGTGCCGATGAATCAAACTGCACTGCTGTGAAAACTTTGTCAGGCTGTAACATAACCGTAACACCCTCTGGTGTAGAAGTTAAAATAATGCCTAATTTACACATGAGATCACAGCCCATCAGGTTAATGGGACACAACTCTGATAACAAAAATGAGTGTTTGAAGGAGAGCTCATCGGGAGTGACAACACGCAATGGGCATTGTCATTTTCTCCTTCACAACCTGGCCTGATGCAGACATACAGTAAACGTGGTTTCCACTTAACTTTGGAGGACAATCAAACTCCCCTGACGTCACTACTGATGAACATAAGTTCCTATATTCTGAGAGAAATATCTTTGCTCTAGGACGGAAATAGCATGCAAAACTTTACTACGTGAATCACAGTCGGCAAGCGTTTCTTCACTACACAGAGCAGGAAAAATGTGTGAGTGTGTTTGTGCTATCACCCATTAGTGGAGGCTCCGCTGCCGCGTGACGTCCAGAACCTGCCTCCCACCCTCAGTCAGCCTTTGGCCAAATTTCATCACTTTTCAGCTGTGGACAGTCCTTCTTCCAGTGTCCAGTCTGGCCACAGTAAAAACAAATATTCGGATCATAGCTCTGGCGTGGCCCATTTCGACCTCCTCTCTCACACGTCCACGTCTTCAACTTCGGCCTCGTCCTCTGTTTACACCAACTGCGTAATACATGGTCATGGCTGCCAAATGCAGATCCTTTTCACACTTGTCCCTTTTGGTTGTCTTACGTGTCTCAACTTGGTTCTGAGCATGGCGAGCATATCGGCGAACGTCAGCCAAACGAGGACCCTCATACCATCCCACGTAAATGTTCTTTACTTCAGTGGCGACATCTGGCATGAGGCCTTTAATTATTGCATCGCAAACTGTGGCCTTCTCTCAGCCAAACACCTCTGATCTCGCTTTTCATGATGTAAGGTTGGGCATTCAGACCTTGCTTCACCTGCTTTTCACCAAATATAGTCGGACATTCACACCTTCTTGCAGCCGAACACTTCCGCTCCACCTTTTAGTGTTCTATCACACCTTTTTTTTCACCGCATTTTATAGATTATGGTTGGAAATTCTCAACCACTCTCATCCGAAGACCTCTCCTCCCGCTTTTGTTAATATATTTGAACTTTAGTCGGACATTCACACCTTCTTGCAGCCGAACCACCTCCGCTCCCTGTTTTGATCATGTATGGTCTGGCAATACTACCTTTTCTTACCCGTTTGTGAGTAATTATGGCTGGACATTCACACCTACTTGCAGCCGAACACCACCTCTCCCGCTTTTGATGATGTATGGTCCGGCATTCTTACCTTTTCTAACACATTTTTCAGCAATTATGGTCGGAGATTCAGACCTCCTCACAGCCGAACACCTCCGCTCCCGCATTTGATGGTGTATAGTCGGGCACCCTTTCTCATCAGCTTTTTGCAAATTATGATCTAACATTCACACCTGCTTTTGATGATGTATGGTTGGGCATTCTTACCTTTTTTTTTACCCATTTTTCAGGAATTATGGGTGGACATTCAAACCTTCCTGCAGCTGAACACCTCCTCTCCCGCTTATGATCATGTGCGGTTTGATATTCGAAAATTTTCTTTCATGTTTTCTAGCAATTATTGATGGACATTCAGACCTTCTTGCAGCTGAACACCTCCGCTCCCGCTTTTGATGGTGTATAGTCGGGCTTTCGAGCCTTTTCTTCCCCGGTTTTTACAAATTATGGTTGGACATTCAGACCTTCTTGCAGCCGAAAACCTCCGCTCCCTCTTTTGATCATACATTGTCGGGCATTCGCACCTTTTCTTACCCGCTATTTATAAAACATGGTCGGACTTTCACACCTTCTTGTAGCCGAACACATTCACTCCCGCTATTGATTGTGTACAGTCGGGTATTTTAACCTTTTCTTACCCGCTTTTTACCAATTATGGTCGGACATTCACACCGTCTTACAGCGGAACACCTCCGCTCCCTCTTTTGATGGTGTGTGTTCGGGCATTCAAACTTTTTCTTACCCACTTTTTACAAACTATGGTCGGACATTCAAACCTTCTTGTAGCAGAACACATCCACTTCTTCATTTTATGATGTATGGTTGGGCATTCGCACCTTTTCTTACCTGCTTTTTACAAACTTTGGTCGGACATTCACACCTTCTTGCAGCCGAACACCTCCGCTCCCTCTTTTGATGGTGTATGTTTGGGCATTCAAACCTTTTCTTACCCGCTTTTTACAAACTATGCTCGGACATTCACACCTTCTTGTAGCCGAACACATCCCTTCCCGCTATTGATTGTGTACAGTCGGACATTTTAACCTTTTCTTACCCGCTTTTTACCAACTACGGTCGGACATTCACACCTTCTTACAGCGGAACACCTCCGCTCCCTCTTTTGATTGTGTATGTTCTGGCATTCGAACCTTTTCTTACCCACTTTTTACAAACTATGCTCGGACATTCACACCTTCTTGCTGCGAAACACCTTCGCTCCCTCTTTTGATTGTGTATGTTCGGGCATTCGAACCTTTTCTTACCCGCCTTTTACAAACTATGGTCGGACATTCAAACCTTCTTGTGGCTGAACACATCCACTTCTGCTTTTGATGATGTATAGTTGGGCATTCACACTTTTTCTTACCCATTTTTCAGTAATTATTGGTGGACATTCAGACCTTCTTGCAGCTGAACACCTCTGCTCCCGCTGTTGATGGTGTATAGTCGGGCTTTCGAGGCTTTTCTTCAACGGTGTTTACAAATTATGGTTGGAAATTCAGACCTTGCAGCCGAACACCTCCGCTCCCTCTTTTGATCATACATTGTCGGGCATTCGCACCTTTTCTTACCCGCGTTTTACAAACCATGGTCGGACTTTCACACCTTCTTGTAGCCGAACAACTCCGCTCCCACTATTGATTGTGTACAGTCGGTTATTTTAACCTTTTCTTACCCGCTTTTTACCAATTATGGTCGGACATTCACACCGTCTTACAGCGGAACACCTTCGCTCCCTCTTTTGATGGTGTATGTTCGGGCATTCGAACTTTTTCTTACCCACTTTTTACAAACTATGGTCGGACATTCAAACCTTCTTGTAGCAGAACACATCCATTTCTTCTTTTGATGATGTATGGTTGGGCATTCGCACCTTTTCTTACCCATTTTTCAGGAATTATGTGTGGACATTCACACCTACTTGCAGTCGAACAGCTCTGCTCCCTCTTTTGATTATGTTTGGTTGGATATTCGAACCTTTTCTTAACTGCTTTTTACAAACTTTGGTCGGACGTTCACACCTTCTTGCAGCCGAACACCTCCGCTTCCGCTTTTGATGGTATATATTCGGGCATTCGAACCTTTTCTTACCCGCTTTTTACCAACTATGGTCGGACATTCGCACCATCTTACAGCGGAACACCTCCGCTCCCTCTTTTGATTGTGTATGTTCTGGCATTCGAACCTTTTCTTACCCACTTTTTACAAACTATGCTCGGACATTCACACCTTCTTGCAGCGAAACACCTTCGCTCCCTCTTTTGATTGTGTATGTTCGGGCATTCGAACCTTTTCTTACCCGCCTTTTACAAACTATGGTCGGACATTCAAACCTTCTTGTGGCTGAACACATCCACTTCTGCTTTTGATGATGTATAGTTGGGCATTCACACCTTTTCTTACCCATTTTTCAGTAATTATTGGTGAACATTCAGACCTTCTTGCAGCTGAACACCTCTGCTCCCGCTGTTGATGGTGTATAGTCGGGCTTTCGAGGCTTTTCTTCAACGGTGTTTACAAATTATGGTTGGAAATTCAGACCTTGCAGCCGAACACCTCCGCTCCCTCTTTTGATCATACATTGTCGGGCATTCGCACCTTTTCTTACCCGCGTTTTACAAACCATGGTCGGACTTTCACACCTTCTTGTAGCCGAACAACTCCGCTCCCACTATTGATTGTGTACAGTCGGTTATTTTAACCTTTTCTTACCCGCTTTTTACCAATTATGGTCGGACATTCACACCGTCTTACAGCGGAACACCTTCGCTCCCTCTTTTGATGGTGTATGTTCGGGCATTCGAACTTTTTCTTACCCACTTTTTACAAACTATGGTCGGACATTCAAACCTTCTTGTAGTGGAACACATCCATTTCTTCTTTTGATGATGTATGGTTGGGCATTCGCACCTTTTCTTACCCATTTTTCAGGAATTATGTGTGGACATTCACACCTACTTGCAGTCGAACAGCTCTGCTCCCTCTTTTGATTATGTTTGGTTGGATATTCGAACCTTTTCTTAACTGCTTTTTACAAACTTTGGTCGGACGTTCACACCTTCTTGCAGCCGAACACCTCCGCTTCCGCTTTTGATGGTATATATTCGGGCATTCGAACCTTTTCTTACCCGCTTTTTACCAACTATGGTCGGACATTCACACCATCTTACAGCGGAACACCTCCGCTCCCTCTTTTGATGGTGTATGTTCGGGCATTCGCACCTTTTCTTACCCGCTTTTTACAAACTATGGTCGGACATTCAAACCTTCTTGTAGCCGAAAACCTCCACTCCCTCTTTTGATCATACTTTGTCGGGCATTCGCACCTTTTCTTACCCGCTTTTTACAAACTATGCTCGGACATTCAAACCTTCTTGTAGCCGAACACATCCACTCCTGCTTTTGTTGATGTATGGTTGGGCATTCGAACCTACTTGTTGCCCGCTTTTCATTAATTATGGGTGGTCATTCACACCTTGTCGCAGCCAAACACCTCCGCTCCCTGTTTTGATCATGTATGGTTGGACATTCGCACCTTTTCTCACCCGCTTTTTGCAAACTATGGTCGGCCATTCACAGCTTCCTCTCCACCATACTTGTATGGTGGGATATTCACACCCACTTGCATCCGAAGACCTCCGCCCCCACTTTTGTTGATATTTAGTCGGTCATTCGCACCTTACCCGCTTTTGGCAAACTATGGCCTTCTTGCAGCCAAAAACCTCTGATCTCGCTTTTGATGATGTAAGGTTGGGCATTCAGACCTTGCTTCACCTGCTTTTCACCAAATATAGTCGGACATTCACACCTTCTTGCAGCCGAACACTTCCGCTCCACCTTTTAGTTTTCTATGGGGCATTCACATCTTTTTTTTCACCGCATTTTATAAAAACACCACAGGAACACCGTATTGAGGCTTTGTTCTGACCGCTCATTCGGTGTCGCGTTTCTTTCAAGCAATTCTCCTGGTTAGCCCCCACTCGGCTCGCTCCCAGAGCTGTGTTAAAGTCTACTTCGCATTCACTCTCTATTCTCAGCAGATTAAAAGAAAGTTTCATCTTGGGCTCCCTGAAACTTCCATCCTGCACCGCTGTTTGCTTTTTCACAAGAGCAGAGGTGAGCGCACCGTTCCCAGCGGCACTGCAGTACCGGGTCGATGCTTGGAGTGAACGGAGCAAGCTCCTTTTTCAACTCCTATTGATAAAAATCCATTTAATATGTAGTCCTCGCATAGAGGACATATCAGACATTAAACTGATAAGAACAGATACTACACTTGATCTTAACCCAAAAGGCCGAGAAGCGATAACAGTCCACTGGTTCACGTCCGAGGGCCCTTCCTGGCACAATGCGCACTTGTAGCGGTGTTCTTTTTATGGCCATAGTGTCACTTTGCACCTCCGCCCACCCGCTGCACTGAGCACTCTTCAACCCTTTTAAATGGTATAACTTTACACTACCGCACGCTCCAGCGAACACCATTCAAGCAACAACTTTGCACTCCAGCTTCGATCATCGGCACAGTCGCAACAAGTAAGGCGACTCTACTCAGAGAAGTCACTCTGCACAGTAACAAGATTTCTTTTGCACAGACAGAAATTGCTTCATCTGCAAAGGTAAAGCCTGCCAAAAATAGAAACAACTCATTAGTGCTGCTCAACGTTGTACTTTGCAGTAAAAGAAAGAGCAAATCTAAAGTTTCAGGAATCCGAGAATAAGCTTACTTTCATGAGTTCTTCACGATTTTGGATTTTGCTATAGAATGAATTCCTTCACTCAAACTAAATTAAAACTGCTAAACCGCTAATCTGTTAAATGCAAGGCAGATGTCAAATTCACCGAAATAGGATCTAAGGGTATTTGGCCAATCGAGCTGTAGCAGCTTCGGTAAAAGAGTATAAGTTGAAGAGTTTGTGAATAAAGGTGTGCGCACACATAGTGAGTTGTAGGAAAATAGGCAGGGAGCAATGCCGGCTGGGGTATATGTTCTTGTATGTTGTCTGACTGTTTGATTTGAATGTGTTGTGTAAGTGTCCTGTTGAATGTTACATGTTTGGGCTTTGACACGCTTCACTGTGGTTGTTAACTGTGTGGTGTGTCCTGAAATGTTATATGTTTGGGCTGTGTGACATGCTTAATGCTTTTCAGTAGCAACCCACTTATTCATATATAGCAACTGACAACATAAGAAGTCCGGACATACTTTGATAGTAGTTGTAGAAGTATCCTTATTGATAATAGATAAACTAATTCATAGTGATAGAACAGTAGATGAACAAGTGCCTGCACATGTCTCAAGAAAATAAAATGGGTGTATGATTGCTGACGGCAGAGCAATACTGCCAAACTTATGAGTTCTTGTGGCAAACTTGATTCAGTGTCTTGACGTGTATACGCTGTTTCGCTGACTTGTCACAAGAAACAAAGTGTGTTTGATAAGATCCGACCATTTTATTACGGGAGGATCAGTATGTATGGATTCTGATGTGACTGATAAACCCATTCGTATCTTAAGCATAATCTAATACGTGAGACAACGCCCTGGCACACAATCAAAAAAAAAAAAAGAGAGAGCGGTTTTGTGTCCCCACAGTCCATAATGTAGACAAGAGAGAAAAAAGCCTTTCTGATTTGGTGTGTGTGCTCACAGTGCAGAGTGTAGAGAAAAGAGAGAAAAGAAAGCCGTTTTGGTGTCACGGGTGTTGTGACTTACACACACACATTTCTGAATTGAGAAAGGAAATTATTTTAGAGGAAGCACTAGAGTTTAGATCCCACATTTGTTGATAGGCATTCATTTAATTTTTCTTTTAATCAGTTTTAAAGTGAATACTAACTGAGAAATGAAAAAGGTGAAGAGTTTAGAAGCTTGGTTCAAGAGCAAAACTTGTTTTATGATCAGCTGAGTCTCTAAACAGAATAGCAAAGGGCTTCATCAAACATTTAAAAAAGATTCAGATTGTTAGAATATCCAGAATTTATAGGAATGGTGGTGATTACTCTTATTTTCTAGAATGGAAATAACTGCACCACGTCTGTTTTATGAATTTAAGGGGCTAAAAAGTTTTGTTCTCGTTTTTCTATGATTAACCGAATGTATGTGAGAGTCCAAACAGACAGAAGGGTTACGGCCGAGCGCTGGACCTTCCAAAAAAGATGAGACAGGCTGGACCCATGCCATACTAGTTAAGACCTGCCTGTGGATAACAGGTTCTTTAAACTCTCACACACACAAACTCACACACGTTCGCACACATACACCCATACACACACACATTCTTGAACTTGCTGCAAGATTAAACCTTTGCATTAACTGACTCCAGCAACTCTGAGTCTCATTGAGAGACTTTTCTCAACAATTGGGTCCTCAAACCAGATCTCAACGTTTTTTCCGCTGTCCAGGGTCAGAGCTGAAACCGTGCACGGGGGAGTCCAGTACTCCTAATGAAAGAACCCCTGCTGAATTGCGGTAATTAGGGGCCAGTGTCCACTGAAAGGGGGAAAAAGGGACGAGATCGTACTTTTGAATCAATGGCCAGAAGCCATTGGCAGTGCAGGCATCAACAATAATGGTGTTATTTCACCCATTAACACTTAAGGTACCTCATGCAGTGGCTGTGATATGGTTACTTAACAAAATATCTTTACCAGACATCTCTCCTACATAACAGTTCTTCTTTCACAACCACACCTTGTTGTCGAGAGATGTGCTACACTTAATCCATCCACACTGCTACATATCCCACTGATGGAAAGCCTCATGATTGCATGTCAGAAATAACCATCAGTGTTTTACCCAGGCCAGACTTAACTGATATACGTTATGAAAATGCAGAAATAACTATATTTATTCAACAGATCAAGGAAAAAAACCCTGATGGCACAAATGCTACAGGATTTGCAGTAGTAACAGAAACTGAAGTTTTCTTAAAACAACCACTACCAAAAAATTACTCTGTTCAAGCAGTCGAATTGGTAGCTTTAACTGAAGCTTGTAAATTAAATAACAAAAAGGTTGTTAACGTTTACACTGACAGTCAGTATGCCTTCTCAACTGTACATGTGTTAACACAGCATTGGAAAAACAGGTATGTTGACATCCACAGCTAAATGTATAAACTACAAATATTTTAGCATTATTAGATGTTATTCAATTGCCATCTACAATAGACTCGTATGAATGACCGGAAGGAAAACCATACTGCCATACTTAAATATGCTGCAGTATTGAGCCACGGACCATGTCATGTCTCAACAGGAGGGATGGAAGCAATAATGAACAAGGTTTTTACAGCATATGGTTTTACTAATTATTAAAAAAAAAATTTTAGAATAAATAAATGAATAAAGTTTTGTCTAGCAGGTCAAATATGTGCAAAATACATTCCACAGGGCAATCTAAGACCAAAACGAAGATAATTCCCTAAGCCAGTGTATCTTTTTCAACATATTTGTTTGGATTTCATTATTTCATTATTTTGTAGATTTCATTGAACTAAATTAATGTTAAGGGAAACGATTCTGCTCAGTGACAACAGAGGTTTTTACCAAATGGTCTGAAATATTTCCATGTGCACAAGCAGATGCACTCTCAGTAGCAAAATCACCCGTAAAATAACTCATTTCTAGATTTGAAATTCCTGAAAAGATCTTCAGTGATAATTTGACACACTTTGTAAACTATGTCATCTCACTGATGGCAAAGAACTTAAAATAGACCTTAGAAACCACTGTGATATAGAAGGTTTCGCTAACACATTGGAATTGTTTTACTATTTACATATGCATGTGCAGTGAAGAATTGCTTGCTGCTGATAAATGCAAAGAAGAACAGCTTACACATAAATGCTCACATATAGGCTGCTGAATGCAATGAAGACCTGCTTATCCAGTAAAGTTCAATGTCAATGTGTAATATTCAATTAGGATTTGCAAAACAGTGAAGTTAAACAATGAATGGGTCCATAGTCGGTATGACAAGACTACAGGAATATTTACCTGGGTGTACGTTCAAACAGAGATGAGAAAATTGCGATAAATTATTGTTTGTTTGTTTGTTAGTATGTATATGAATGTTATGTGTATAAACTGTGTTGAGTTATAGTTACTCAGTAGTGTCTCAGTGAAACAACCGACGGGGGAAGCCTTGCGGTGACAACAAAAGCAGTGTTTTACTGATCAGTCAAGTTGCTCCAGTGTACTCCATACAAACTGGTTGGCTACTGAAGGGATAGAAAATGGGGAATACTTGTTTTAAAGCAAACAAGGAATTAGATGGGAAAAATACATGTTTTAACGGGACCCAGACAATATTAAATACTCAGACAGATGGGAGAAGAAGTGTAGTTTTGTAGGAAATCACAAAATTATTACATAAAATTAGTGAAATCAATTGAAGAATGCCTTTCTGAAGAGCTGTTTACCACAGATGAGCAGCTTTGCGACCAAGCACATTGTAGATCGCTTTACTGCCAAAATGATCTAGTTTAATGGATTGGTTTAGACATGCATAACAGCATTTTAAGAACAAAGAGAGAAACAAAAAGGGACAACGCTTCATGGTGGAAGGTGATGTATAAATAACTGTGTATATGATGAAGGAGAGACCATTTGAGCAGCACAGCCATTTCGCAGCACAGGGACAGCAGTCCAAGTTAAAGGATCTCCCACGTGGTATCACCTGTCACACTGTGTCAAGGCATCAAAAGAAGAAAAAATCACCAAACTCAAGGACAAAGAGACGAAGACTCCGGTGAACGAAGAGAGAGGACTTACAAACCAGAAATACAAAAGGATGCTCGATATCAAGATCCAGAAGAAGAGGCTAACAATGCCACGAACACTTACGATGCTGCGAATGATGCCAGCAATGAACAGAGAAGAAGATTCAGTGTCATCAATCTGCAACACGTGCCTCTAATGAGGGGGTGAATATAGAATCCTCAACGATTACAACGTCTCTGGGAACTGTGACAACAACAAGGTTTAAACCATTTTGATATATATTGTAACCTATTGGCTAAGGAATAGTGCTGAAAATGAGGTAAATCTAATCCACCACTGTCCTTGGTCTTCTGTAGGGTTTTTAAACTAATACGTGGTGGTTTGTTTTTCCACAGAAATTTGGAGATGCATGAATCTAGTGACTTAAACCAAGTAGCAAATGGTTTTATGGGGATCATTGAGAACAAATAGTTAACTTTTGGTAGTATCATCATTTTAATGGTTGTAACTCTCCCCATAAGTGATATAGGTAAGGACTTCCAACGAGAGAGATCGTCCTCTACTCTCTTTAATAATTGCACATAATTTAGCTTTGTTAGCTCTGAGAGCCTGGAGGAAATGTTTATGCCTAAATATCTAATATTTCCTGACTGTTTCCTGACCATTTGATAGAGTAGTCAGAAAGTGCCGAGAATTTATTTATGAGTGTGATCGTGTGAGTGAGAGACGTCTCTGAGTTCTGAAGGAAAAATAATACATCATCAGCATAAAGACTTATTTTATGCTCAATATTTTGGGGTTGGATGCCTTTAATATTTCTATCTTGTCTGATAGCAGCTGCTAAAGGTTTGATGAAAATAGCAAAAAGTGAGGGAGAAAGTGAGCAACCCTGTCTTGTACCTCTCTGCAGTCTGAAGCTTGGAGAAGTTTGATCATTTGTCCTGACACTTGCATTTGGGGAGCTATATAATATCCTTATCCAGTTGATGAAGTGTGACCCAAACCCGAATTTGTTTTATGCTGCGAATAAAAATTTCCAGTTCACTCCATTAAATGCTTTTTCTGCATCTAGAGAGTCGATTGTGGTTTCCAAGTTGTTGATGGTAGAATAGTCTATGAGATTAATGATCCGGTTTGTGAACGAACTGTTGTGCCTACTGCTCTTCAGCCTGTCAAATGAAACGTAGAATTTAAAACGTGACAAATGAACGAAGACCCAAGGAGTTGAGTCGTAAACTAATCAATACTGTTTCCTGTCCTGCTGACTGAGCTTATGAAGCTGCCGCCTGCCATGTGGTGAGGAAGGGTACTGCATGAAAATGAACGAATCACTCACTGAGACAACTCGTTACTCCCGAGTCATATAAAAAATTTGTTCATATCGAACGAATCGCTCACGAACGACACATCACTATCTATTTGACGAGTTATGCATGAATTCGGATTTTGCAATAAAATGAATTCCTTCTCTCAAACCAAGTTCAAACTGCTTTGTCCTTCATATTTATCTACTTCTAATCTAGTTTCAACAATAAACAAACCCCACATCATATTTGCTCTTCGCCCAAAGATCATTGGGCACTTCAGCCAACATGGGTATCGAAGACAAATCTTATTCAGATTAAAAACATGCTTCAAAATGTGATTCTGTGGTAGGAATTAATTCCACAGTTCTTTGACAATGCATTGTACTCAAAAATGTTTTTTTGTATGCTGACAATCGTTCAGAAAACATCAAATTTGGATCAGCAGGTGAAACGGTCTGTTTCTTTCTGACATGTAGCAACAAACTCTCCCACACCTTGTCACTGCCAGTGTGTACGTTTGGCCAAGGAAATGTGAGGGCGAGTACCACAAACATTAAAAAAATCGAATTGCTCTGGAGTGAGCGACACAGCCAATAAAGTAGGCGCACATATTTTTTCACTTCTTCTCATAGTCATTGTCAGGCCCCAAAGAAATGTGTGATGTGCAGTGCAAATCAGCAGGTTGCATGAAATCAGAAAGGGGTGAAACTAACGCTTTTGCTTCTTCCACTAGTTGTTGTGAAAAAGGAGAGCTGGGAAGTTTCCACTCATAAGCATATGTAAGTGCAGATGAATCAAACTGCACTGCTGTGAAAACTTTGTCAGGCTGTAACATAACGTTAACACCCTCTGGTGTAGAAGTTAAAATAATGCCTAATTTACACATGAGATCACAGCCCATCAGGTTAATGGGACACAACTCTGATAACAAAAATGAATGTTTGAAGGAGAGCCCATCGGGAGTGACACACGCAATGGGCGATGTCATTTTCTCCTTCACAACCTGGCCTGATGCAGACATAGAGTAAACGTGGTTTCCACTTAACTTTGGAGGACAATCAAACTCCCCTGACGTCACTACTGATGAACATAAGTTCCTATATTCTGAGAGAAATATCTTTGCTCTAGGACGGAAATAGCATGCAAAACTTTACTACGTGAATCACAGTCGGCAAGCGTTTCTTCACTACACAGAGCAGGAAAAATGTGTGAGTGTGTTTGTGCTATCACCCATTAGTGGAGGCTCCGCTGCCGCGTGACGTCCAGAACCTGCCTCCCACCCTCAGTCAGCATTTTGCCCAATTTCATCACTTTTCAGCTGTGGACACAGCCACAGTAAAAACAAATATTCGGATCATAGCTCTGGCGTGGCCCATTTCGACCTCCTCTCCCACACGTCCACGTCTTCGACTTCGGCCTCGTCCTCTGTTTACACCAACTGCGTAATACATGGTCATGGCTGCCAAATGCAGCTCCTTTTCACACTTGTCCCTTTTGGTTGTCTTACGCGTCTCAACTTGGTTCTGATTATGGCGAGCATATCGGCGAACGTCAGCCAAACGAGGACCCTCACACCATCCCACGTAAATGTTCTTTACTTCAGTGGCGACATCTGGCATGAGGCCTTTAATTATTGCATTGCATGCAATACTCTCCCATGGTCCTGATTCATTACCCAAATCCCTTGGTCTCTGATGACCGCTGTGCTTGCTGACTTCCTCAAGGATGCGGTGTACAAAATCATCAGTCCCTTCACCGGGTTTCTGTTTGCAGGTGTAAATGTGGGACATATTGATTTTGGTTGGAAATTGAGTGGTGATGGCTTGACACAGTCTTTGGATGGCTGCTTCATATTGAGCGTTATCATTATGTCCTCGTTCACTGTTGGTAGGTCGCAAATCCAGTTGTAGCATACTGGCCTCTATTTTGTAGAGTTCGGTCAGTTTGAACTTTTTTGCCAATATGCGACGCAATTCAACCCCGGTCGGGCAGAATTGTGCGCAGAAATCTCGCAACTCGTCAGCAAAATGGGGTCCAGAAATCTCTGGATCTGGTAAGCATTGTTATGCTTCCATGATGTCAGTCTCAGTCCAGGGTCGATAAACCAGTAATGGTCCAGTGGGAACTGCAACTTTAACCATAGGCATGGTTTGAATCTGGTTTTGTTTTTTCTCACGTTTAGATCTCTGAAGTCCAGATTGTGGGTAAAGGATTTTTGTCACTTGCGTTAAAAGTTCTTGGGCAGGTACGCTGGAGAACCAAACGTCTTCCTTTTCCTCATCATCAGACCTATGTAACTGATGGTGTGAGGATGATGGAATTTCTTCCCGAGGGAGGATGGAAGAAGTCCCTTCTTCCCGAGAGCCAGAGGCTTGTGGCAGGGCTGGCTGTTGTTGTTGCAGGCGTCGTGGAGCGCAGGAGTCCAGGTCTGGATCCGGCACAGCGAGAGCGCTCAGGGTGGGGTAAAGAGGTGCAGAAGGAGAAAAAGTGTTATCAGTGGAATATGGTGGTGGTTTAAAAGAAGATTCAGTCTTAATCAGAGCTGAATTATCTTTTCGTCCACATACTAAATTATTATCATAATTCCGTCATGGCATTAACATTTTCCTTTCTTTCTCTTAATACACTTTATTTTTTCCAACATTCTATACCTTTCTTACTTCTTATTTAAACTTAATTTTCTTTTTTTTGCTTCATCTCTTTCTCATATTTGCAAAACTTTTCTTCTAATTTTCTTATTTCTAACATACTAAAAAAACCTTCAGGTGGAAAACCTCTGGACCATATTTCTTTTTCATTTCATCATGCTTAGGTCCCCCGGTAGGGTCAAAAGTCTGAGACCTACTGTTTCCCATTCTCAGACTTGGAATGGGGAAATATATTCCTTCACTCAAAGGACGTCTCCAATGAGGACCTTAATCTGTACTCACACTTCTTCGAAGTACTTCACACTTCTTCGGACTGCTTCAAAAGTTTCACTTACCCATGAAATCTCTGTCTCACTAATGACACAACCGGGAAACCCTCTTTTATTCAAATAAAAACTAAAAAGCAGTCCTATCGTCTCAGACTATCATATTTCAAAAATGATCCCAGCGCTGGTATTCAGGAAAAGGACCTGCCAGTCCTCTCTCTCAGAAAAGGCCTTGGAGGTATGAGGCTGGAACAGCTACTTCAGTCCAGGCTGGCCATGCACTGCGGTCCGGTCCAGAGACACCAGTCGAGGGATCCTGTTCGTGACGCCAAAATTGTGGACATTGAAGGGCTTGTTGAAGGTGTGAATGTCCGACCATAGTTGGTAAAAAGCGGGTAAGAAAAGGTTAAAATACCCGACTCTACACAATCAATAGCGGGAGCGGAGTTGTTCGGCTAAAAGAAGGTGTGAAAGTCCGACCATGGTTTGTAAAAAGCGGGTAAGAAAAGGTTCGAATGCCAAAATATACACCATCAAAAGCGGAAGCCGAGGTGTTCGGCTGCAAGTAGGTGTGAATGTCAGATCATAATTTGCAAAAAGCTGATGAGAAAGGTGTGAATGACCGACAATAATTGCTGAAAAATGTGTTAGAAAAGTTAAGAATACCGGCCCATTCATCATCAAAAGCGGGAGAAGAGGTGTTCCGCTGTAAGATGGTGCGAATGTCCGACCATAGTTGGTAAAAAGCGGGTAAGAAAAGGTTCGAATGCCCGAATATATACCATCAAAAGCAGAAGCGGAGGTGTTCGGCTGCAAGAAGGTGTGAACGTCCGACCAAAGTTTGTAAAAAGCAGGTAAGAAAAGGTGCGAATGCCCGAACATACACCATCAAAAGAGGGAGCGGAGGTGTTCCGCTGTAAGATGGTGCGAATGTCCGACCATAGTTGGTAAAAAGCGGGTAAGAAAAGGTTCGAATGCCCGAATATATACCATCAAAAGCGGAAGCGGAGGTGTTCGGCTGCAAGAAGGTGTGAACGTCCGACCAAAGTTTGTAAAAAGCAGTTAAGAAAAGGTTCGAATATCCAACCAAACATAATCAAAAGTGGGAGCAGAGCTGTTCGACTGCAAGTAGGTGTGAATGTCCACCCATAATTCCTGAAAAATGGGTAAGAAAAGGTGCGAATGCCCAACCATACATCATCAAAAGAAGAAGTGGATGTGTTCTGCTACAAGAAGGTTTGAATGTCCGACCATAGTTTGTAAAAAGTGGGTAAGAAAAAGTTCGAATGCCCGAACATACACCATCAAAAGAGGGAGCGGAGGTGTTTCGCTGTAAGACGGTGCGAATGTCCGACCATAATTGGTAAAAAGCGGGTAAGAAAAGGTTAAAATACCCGACTGTACACAATCAATAGCGGGAGCGGAGTTGTTCGGCTACAAGAAGGTGTGAATGTCCGACCATAGTTTGTAAAAGGCGGGTAAGAAAAGGTTCGAATGCCCGAACATACACAATCAAAAGCGGGAGCCGAGGTGTTTCGCTGCAAGAAGGTGTGAATGTCCGAGCATAGTTTGTAAAAAGTGGGTAAGAAAAGGTTCGAATGCCAGAACATACACCATCAAAAGAGGGAGCGGAGGTGTTCCGCTGTAAGAAGGTGTGAATGTCCGACCATAGTTGGTAAAAAGCGGGTAAGAAAAGGTTAAAATACCTGACTCTACACAATCAATAGCGGGAGCGGAGTTGTTCGGCTAAAAGAAGGTGTGAAAGTCCGACCATGGTTTGTAAAAAGCGGGTAAGAAAAGGTTCGAATGCCAAAATATACACCATCAAAAGCGGAAGCCGAGGTGTTCGGCTGCAAGTAGGTGTGAATGTCAGATCATAATTTGCAAAAAGCTGATGAGAAAGGTGTGAATGACCGACAATAATTGCTGAAAAATGTGTTAGAAAAGGTAAGAATGCCGGACCATTCATCATCAAAAGCGGGAGAAGAGGTGTTCGGCTGCAAGAAGCTGTGAATGTCCAGCCATAATTACCTAAAAACCGGTAAGAAAAGGTAGTATTGCCAGACCATAAATGATCAAAAGAGGGAGCGGAGGTGTTCCGCTGAAAGAAGGTGTGAATGTCCGACCATAATTGGTAAAAAGCGGGTAAGAAAAGGTGTGAATGCCGGAAAATGTATGATCAAAAGAGGGAACGGAGGTTTTCGGCTGCAAGAAGGTCTAAATGTCCAACCATAATTTGTAAAAACCGGGGAAGAAAAGGCTCGGAAGCCCGACTATACATCATCAAAAGCGGGAGCGGAGGTGTTCAGCTGCAAGAAGGTCTGAATGTCCATCAATAATTGCTAGAAAACATGAAAAAAAAATTTCGAATATCCAACCGCACATGATCATAAGTGGGAGAGGAGGTGTTCAGCTGCAAGAAGGTGTGAATGTCCTCCCATAATTCCTCAAAAATGGGTAATAAAAAAGGTGCGAATGCCCAACCATACATCATCAAAAGCAGGACTGGATGTGTTCGGCTACAAGAAGGTTTGAATGTCCGACCATAGTTTGTAAAAAGCGGGTAAGAAAAGGTTCGAATGCCCGAACATACACCATCAAAAGAGGCAGCGGAGGTGTTCCGCCATAAGAAGGTGTGAATGTCCGACCGTAGTTGGTAAAAAGTGGGTAAGAAAAGGTTAAAATACCCGACTGTACACAATCAATAGCGGGAGCGAATGTGTTCGGCTACAAGAAGGTGTGAAAGTCCGACCATGTTTTGTAAATAGCGGGTAAGAAAAGGTGCGAATGCCCGACAATGTATGATCAAAAGAGGGAGAAGAGGTTTTTGGCTAAAAGAAGGTCTGAATGTCCAACCATAATTTGTAAAAACCGGGGAAGAAAAGGCTCGGAAGCCCGACTATACATCATCAAAAGCGGGAGCGGAGGTGTTCAGCTGCAAGAAGGTCTGAATGTCCATCAATAATTGCTAGAAAACATGAAAGAAAATTTTCGAATATCAAACCGCACATGATCATAAGTGGGAGCGGAGGTGTTCAGCTGCAAGGTGTGAATGTCAACCCATAATTGCTCAAAAATGGGTAAGAAAAAAGGTGCGAATGCCCAACCATACATCATCAAAAGCAAGTGTGAATGTCAGATCATAATTTGCAAAAACCTGATGAGAAATGGTGAGAATGCCCGACTATACACCATCAAATGCGGGAGCGGAGGTGTTCGGCTGTGAGTAGGTGTGAATGTCCGACCATACTTGCTGAAAAATATGACAAAGCAGTTTTCACTTGGTTCTAGTGAAGGAATTCATTTTATATCAAAATCCGAAATTGTGTAGAACTCGTGGAAATAAGTTTATTCTCGGATTCCTAAAGGTTTAGTGTTGTTCTTTGGTATACTGCAAAGTAATACTTTCTATTTTGTTGAAACCGATTCAGACATGGATAAATATCAAGGACAAAGCAGTTTTAACTTGGTTTGAGTGAAGGAATTCAATTTTATATCAAAATCCGAAATTGTGTAGAACTCGTCCATCGACGCTTATTCTCGGATTCCTGAAAAGGTTTAGAGTTGTTCTTTCCTATCCTGCAAAGTACAACGTTCTTGTTTTTGTTTAAAGCTATTTAGACATGGATAAATATGAAGGACAAAGCAGTTCCTTCTGTGGGTACAGTAGCTCCCGGAATATGGTGACTGCAGGCCCTGAGCCTGGTGGACATAAGGCCCTCCTGCCCTGTGTTGGGTCCCAGGTTGCGGGGATGCCTATTGCAGCCAGTCTCTGGCTGCCCTCTCCGGGGTGGGAGGGACCAGGCGGATGAATTAATTCTTCTGCTAGTTTATATATTTTAAACATAAACAATAAACATTTATAAAACTTCCCTTGGCAAGGCAAATCTGTTTGGCATAAAAGGTATTCAGACTACAATTCTGCTGCCATAATGCACAACTCTGGATTTTGATATAAAATGAATTCCTTCACTCAAACCAAGTTAAAACTGCTTTGTCCTTCATATTTATCCATGTCATAATAGCTTTAAAGAAAAAAAGAACGTTGTACTTTGCAGGATAGGAAAGAACAACACTAAACCTTTAGGAATCCGAGAATAATCTTATTTTCACGAGTTCTACACAATTTCGGATTTTGATATAAAATGAATTCCTTCACTCAAACCAAGTTAAAACTGCTTTGTCCTTCATATTTATCCATGTCTGAATAGCTTTAAACAAAAAAAGAAGGTTGTACTTTGCAGGATAGGAAAGAACAACTCTAAACCTTTTCAGGAATCCAAGAATAAGCTTCTTTTCACGAGTTCTACACAATTCCGGATTTTGATATAAAATGAATTCCTTTACTCAAACCAAGTTAAAACTGCTTTGTCCTTAATATTTATCCATGTCTGAATATGTTTCAACAAAAAAAGAAAGTATTACTTTGCAGTATACCAAAGAACAACACTAAACCTTTAGTAATCCGAGAATAAGCTTCTTTTCACCAGTTCTACACAATTTCGGATTTTGATATAAAATGAATTCCTTCACTCAAACCAAGTTAAAACTGCTTTGTCCTTCATATTTATCCATGTCTGAATCGGTTTCAACAAAATAGAAAGTATTACTTTGCAGTATACCAAAGAACAACACTAAACCTTTAGGAATCCGAGAATAAACTTATTTCCACGAGTTCTACACAATTTCGGATTTTGATATAAAATGAATTCCTTCACTCAAACCAAGTGAAAACTGCTTTGTCATATTTTTCAGCAAGTATGGTCGGACATTCACACCTACTCACAGCCGAACACCTCCGCTCCCGCATTTGATGGTGTATAGTCGGGCATTCTCACCATTTCTCATCAGGTTTTTGCAAATTATGATCTGACATTCACACCTGCTTTTGATGATGTATGGTTGGGCATTCGCACCTTTTTTTACCCATTTTCACACCATCTTGCAGCTGAACACCTCCTCTCCCTTATATGATCATGTGCGGTTTGATATTCGAAAATTTTCTTTCATGATTTCTAGCAATTATTGATGGACATTCAGACCTTCTTGCAGCTGAACACCTCTGCTCCCGCTTTTGATGGTGTATAGTCGGGCTTTCGAGCCTTTTCTTCCCCGGTTTTTACAAATTATGGTTGGACATTCAGACCTTCTTTTAGCCGAAAACCTCCGTTCCCTCTTTTGATCATACATTGTCCGGCATTCGCACCTTTTCTTACCCGCTTTTTACAAACCATGGTTGGACTTTCACACCTTTTAGTAGCCAAACAACTCCGCTCCCGCTATTGATTGTGTACAGTCGGGTATTTTAACCTTTTCTTACCCGCTTTTTACCAATTATGGTCGGACATTCACACCTTCTTACAGCGGAACACCTCCGCTCCCTCTTTTGATCATTTATGGTCTGGCAATACTACCTTTTCTTACCCGTTTTTGAGTAATTATGGCTGGACATTCACAGCTTCTTGCAGCCGAACACCTCTTCTCCCGCTTTTGATGATGAATGGTCCAACATTCTTACCTTTTCTAACACATTTTTCAGCAATTATTGTCGGTCATTCACACCTTTCTCATCAGCTTTTTGCAAATTATGATCTGACATTCACACCTACTTGCAGCCGAACACCTCGGCTTCCGCTTTTGATGGTGTATATTTTGGCATTCGAACCTTTTCTTACCCGCTTTTTACAAACCATGGTCGGACTTTCACACCTTCTTTTAGCCGAACAACTCCGCTCCCGCTATTGATTGTGTAGAGTCGGGTATTTTAACCTTTTCTTACCCGCTTTTTACCAACTATGGTCGGACATTCACACCTTCTTACAGCTGAACACCTCCGCTCCCGCTTTTGATGTTGTATAGTCGGGCTTTCGAGGCTTTTCTTCAACGGTGTTTACAAATTATGGTTGGAAATTCAGACCTTGCAGCCGAACACCTGCGCTCCCTCTTTTGATCATACATTGTCGGGCATTCGCACCTTGTCTTACCCGCGTTTTACAAACCATGGTCGGACTTTCACACCTTCTTGTAGCCAACCAACTCCGCTCCCGCTATTGATTGTGTACAGTCGGGTTTTTTAACCTTTTCTTCCCCAATTTTCACCAACTATGGTCGGACATTCGCAGCATCTTACAGCGGAACACCTCCGCTCCCTCTTTTGATGGTGTATGTTCGGGCATTCGAACTTTTTCTTACCCACTTTTTACAAACTATGGTCGGACATTCAAACCTTCTTGTAGCAGAACACATCCACTTCTTCTTTTGATGATGTATGGTTGGGCATTCGCACCTTTTCTTACCCATTTTTCAGTAATTATGGGTGGACATTCACACCTACTTGCAGTCGAATAGCTCTGCTCCCTGTTTTGATCATGTATGGTTGGACATTCGCACCTTTTCTCACCCGCTTTTTTTAAACTTTGGTCGGACGTTCACACCTTCTTGCAGCCGAACACCTCCGCTTCCGCTTTTGATGGTATATATTCGGGCATTCGAACCTTTTCTTACCCGCTTTTTACCAACTATGGTCGGATATTCACACCGTCTTTCAGCGTAACACCTCCGCTCCCTCTTTTGATGGTGTATGTTCGGGCATTCGCACCTTTTCTTACCCGCTTTTTACAAACTATGGTCGGACATTCAAACCTTCTCGTAGCCGAAAACCTCCACTCCCTCTTTTGATCATACTTTGTCGGGCATTCGCACCTTTTCTTACCCGCTTTTTACAAACTATGCTCGGACATTCAAACCTTCTTGTAGCCGAACACATCCACTCCTGCTTTTGTTGATGTATGCTCGGACATTCAAACCTTCTTGTAGCCAAACACATCCACTCCTGCTTTTGTTGATGTATGGTTGGGCATTCGAACCTACTTGTTGCCCGCTTTTCATTAATTATGGGTGGACATTCACACCTTGTCGCAGCCAAACACCTCCGCTCCCTGTTTTGATCATGTATGGTTGGACATTCGCACCTTTTCTCACCCGCTTTTTGCAAACTATGGTCGGCCATTCACAGCTTCCTCTCCACCATACTTGTATGGTGGGATATTCACACCCACTTGCATCCGAAGACCTCCGCCCCCACTTTTGTTGATATTTAGTCGGTCATTCACACCTTACCCGTTTTCTTGCCGCCAAACACCTCTGATCTCGCTTTTGATGATGTAAGATTGGGCATTCAGACCTTGTTTTTCCTGCTTTTCACCAACTATATATATAACATTCACACCTTCTTGCAGCCGAACACTTCCGCTCCACCTTTTAGGTATCTATCACACCTTTTTTTTCACCGCATTTTATAGATTATGGTTGGAAATTCTCAACCACTCATCCGAAGACCTATCCTCCCGCTTTTGTTAATATATTTGAACTTTAGTCAGACATTCACACCTACTTGCAGCCGAACACCACCTCTCTAGCTTTTGATGATGTATGGTCCGGCATTCTTACCATTTCTAACACATTTTTCAGCAATTATGGTAGGACATTCACACCTTCTTGCAGCTGAACACCTCCGCTCCCACTTATGATCATGTGCGGATTGATTTTCGAAAATTTTCTTTCATGTTTTCTAGCAATTAAAAATGGACATTTAGACCTTCTTGCAGCTGAACACCTCCGCTCCCGCTTTTGATCATACATTGTCAGGCATTCGCACCTTGTCTTACCCGCTTTTTACAAACTTTAGTCAAACATTCACACCTTTTTGCAGCCGAACAGTTTTTTGCAGCCGAATTTGGGCATTCGAACCTTTTCATACCCACTTTTTACCAACTATGGTCGGACATTCACACCGTCTTACAGCGGAACACCTCCGCTCCCTCTTTTGATGGTGTATGTTCGGGCATTCGAACCTTTTCTTACCCACTTTTTACAAACTATGCTCGGACATTCAAACCTTCTTGTAGCCGAACACATCCACTCCTGCTTTTGATGATGTATGGTTGGGCATTCGAACCTACTTGTTGCCCGCTTTTCATTAATTATGGGTGGACATTCACACCTTGTCGCAGCCAAACACCTCCGCTCCCTGTTTTGATCATGTATGGTTGGACATTCGCACCTTTTCTCACCCGCTTTTTGCAAACTATGGTCGGCCATTCACAGCTTCCTCTCCACCATACTTGTATGGTGGGATATTCACACCCACTTGCATCCGAAGACCTCCGCCCCCACTTTTGTTGATATTTAGCCGATCATTCGCACCTTACCCGCTTTTGGCCAACTATGGCCTTCTTGCAGCCAAAAACCTCTGATCTCGCTTTTGATGATGTAAGGTTGGGCATTCAGACCTTGCTTCACCTGCTTTTCACCAAATATAGTCAGACATTCACACCTTCTTGCAGCCGAACACTTCCGCTCCACCTTTTAGTTTTCTATGGGGCATTCACACCTTTTTTTACACCGCATTTTATAAAAACACCACAGGAACACCGTATTGAGGCTTTGTTCTGACCGCTCATTCGGTGTCGCGTATCTTTCAAGCAATTCTCCTGGTTAGCCCGCACTCGGCTCGCTCCCAGAGCCGTGTTAAAGTCTACTTCGCATTCACTCTCTTTTCTCAGCAGATTAAAAGAAACTTCCTTCCTGCACCGCTGTTTGCTTTTTCACAAGAGCAGAGGAGAGCGCACCGTTCCCAGCGGCACTGCAGTACCGGGTCGATGCTTGGAGTGAACGGAGCAAGCTCCTTTTTCAACTCCTATTGATAAAAATCCATTTAATATGTAGTCCTTGCATAGACATATCACATATTAAACTGATAAGTACAGATACTACACTTGATCTTAGCCAAAAGGCCGAGAAGCGATATCTGTCCACTGGTTCACGTCCGAGGGCCCTTCCTGGCACAATGCGCACTTGTAGCGGTGTTCGTTTTATGGCCATAGTGTCACTTTGCACCTCTGCCCACCCGCTGCACTGAGCACTCTTCAACCCTTTTAAATGGTATAACTTTACACTACCGCACGCTCCAGCGAGCACCATTCAAGCAACATCGGCACAGTCACAACAAGTAAGGCGACTCTACTCAGAGAAGTCACTCTGCACAGTAACAAGATTTCTTTTGCACAGACAGAAAGGGCTTCACCCGCAAAGGTAAAGCCTGCCAAAAATAGAAACAATTCATTAGTGCTGCTCTCCACGGAAGTCTTTAGTAAAAGGCAAAAGACTTGTACATTATGAAGAGAAACCAGTGTACGATTATCCATCACTGCGGGAGCAGGGCATCAGGCTAGTTGGCATAGCCACCTTCCCCATGGTGAGCTTTGCTTGGTTGAGACGCTTGCTCCCCCCCCTTGCTCCTCGGCTGACCAAGTAGGAACAATCGGGCCCTATTCGATGGCTGCCTTGTCTTTTACTCTGTGCAAAAGACAAGGCAGCCACAAACAACACGGGAACACCGTATTGAGGCTTTGTTCTGACTGCTCATTCGGTGTCGCGTTTCTTTCAAGCAATTCTCCCGGTTAGCCCGCACTCGACTCGCTCCCAGAGGCGTGTTAAAGTCTGCTTCGCATTCACTCTCTTTTCTCAGCAGATTAAAAGAAAGTTTCATCTTAGGCTCCCTGAAACTTCCATCCTGCACCGCTGTTTGCTTTTTCACAAGAGCAGAGGAGAGCGCACCGTTCCCAGCGGCACTGCAGTACCGGGTCGATGCTTGGAGTGAACGGAGCAAGCTCCTTTTTCATCTCCTATTGATAAAAATCCATTTAATATGTAGTCCTCGCATAGAGGACATATCAGACATTAAACTGATAAGAACAGATACTACACTTGATCTTAGCCAAAAGGCCGAGAAGCGATAACTGTCCACTGGTTCACGTCCGAGGGCCCTTCCTGGCACAATGCGCACTTGTAGCGGTGTTCTTTTTATGGCCATAGTGTCACTTTGCACCTCCGCCCACCCGCTGCACTGAGCACTCTTCAGCCCTTTTAAATGGTATAACTTTACACTACCACACGCTCCAGCGAGCACCATTCAAGCAACAACTTTGCACTCCAGCTTCGAACATCGGCACAGTCGCAACAAGTAAGGCGACTCTACTCAGAGAAGTCACTCTGCACAGTAACAAGATTTCTTTTGCACAGACAGAAAGGGCTTCATCCGCAAAGGTAAAGCCTGCCAAAAATAGAAACAACTCATTAGTGCTGCTCAACGTTGTACTTTGCAGTAAAAGAAAGAGCAAATCTAAAGTTTCAGGAATCCGAGAATAAGCTTACTTTCATGAGTTCTTCACGATTTCGGATTTTGCTATAAAATGAATTCCTTCACTCAAACTAAATTAAAACTGCTAAACCGCTAATCTGTTACATACAAGGCAGATGTCAAATTCACCGAAATAGGATCTAAGGGTATTTGGCCAATCGAGCTGTAGCAACTTCGGTTAAAGAGTATAAGTTGAAGAGTTTGTGAATAAAGGTGTGCGCACACATAGTGAGTTGTAGGAAAATAGGCAGGGAGCAATGCCGGCTGGGGTATATGTTCTTGTATGTTGTCTGACTGTTTGATTTGAATGTGTTGTGTAAGTGTCCTGTTGAATGTTACATGTTTGGGCTTTGACACGCTTCACTGTGGTTGTTAACTGTGTGGTGTGTCCTGAAATGTTATATGTTTGGGCTGTGTGACATGCTTAATGCTTTTCAGTAGCAACCCACTTATTCATATATAGCAACTGACAACATAAGAAGTCCGGACATACTTTGATAGTAGTTGTAGAAGTATCCTTACTGATAATAGATAAACTAATTCATAGTGATAGAACAGTAGATGAACAGGTGCCTGCACATGTCTCATGAAAATAAAATGGGTGTATGATTGCTGACGGCAGAGCAATACTGCCAAACTCATGAGTTCTTGTGGCAAACTTGATTCAGTGTCTTGACGTGTATACGTTGTTTCGCTGACTTGTCACAAGAAACAAAGTGTGTTTGATAAGATCCGACCATTTTATTACGGGAGGATCAGTATGTATGGATTCTGATGTGACTGATAAACCCATTCGTATCTTAAGCATAATCTAATACGTGAGACAACGCCCTGGCACACAATCAAAAAAAAAAAGAGAGAGAGCGGTTTGTGTCCCCATAGTCCATAATGTAGAAAAGAGAGAAAAAAGCCTTTCTGATTTGGTGTGTGTGCTCACAGTGCAGAGTGTAGAGAAAAGAGAGAAAAGAAAGCCATTTTGGTGTCACGGGTGTTGTGACTTACACACACACATTTCTGAATTGAGAAAGGAAATTATTTTAGAGAAAGCACTAGAGTTTAGATCCCACATTTGTTGATAGGCATTCATTTAATTTTTCTTTTAATCAGTTTTAAAGTGAATACTAACTGAGAAATGAAAAAGGTGAAGAGTTTAGAAGCTTGGTTCAAGAGCAAAACTTGTTTTATGATCAGCTGAGTCTCTAAACAGAACAGCAAAGGGCTTCATCGAACATTTAAAAAAGATTCAGATTGTTAGAATATCCAGAATTTATAGGAATGGTGGTGATTACTCTTATTTTCTAGAATGGAAATAACTGCACCATGTCTGTTTTATGAATTTAAGGGGCTAAAAAGTTTTGTTCTCGTTTTTCTATGATTAACCGAATGTATGTGAGAGTCCAAACAGACAGAAGGGTTACGGCCGAGCGCTGGACCTTCCAAAAAAGATGAGACAGGCTGGACCTGTGCCATACTAGTTAAGACCTGCCTGTGGATAACAGGTTCTTTAAACTCTCACACACACAAACTCACACACGTTTGCACACATACACCCATACACACACACATTCTTGAACTTGCTGCAAGATTAAACATTTGCATTAACTGACTCCAGCAACTCTGAGTCTCATTGAGAGACTTTTCTCAACAATTGGGTCCTCAAACCAGATCTCAACGTTTTTTCCGCTTTCCAGGGTCGGAGCTGAAACCGTGCACGGGGGAGTCCAGTACTCCTAATGAAAGACCCCCTGCTGAATTGCGGTAATTAGGGGCCAGTGTCCACTGAAAGGGGGAAAAAGGGACGAGATCGTACTTTTGAATCAATGGCCAGAAGCCATTGGCAGTGCAGGCATCAACAATAATGGTGTTATTTCACCCATTAACACTTAAGGTACCTCATGCAGTGGCTGTGATATGTTTACTTAACAAAATATCTTTACCAGACATCTCTCCTACATAACAGTTCTTCTTTCACAGCCACACCTTGTTGTCGAGAGATGTGCTACACTTAATCCATCCACACTGCTACCTACCCCACAGATGGAAAGCCTCATGATTGCATGTCAGAAATAACCATCAGTGTTTTACCCAGGCCAGACTTAACTGATATACGTTATGAAAATGCAGAAATAACTATATTTATTCAACAGGTCAAGCAAAAAACCCTGATGGCACAAATGCTACAGGATTTGCAGTAGTAACAGAAACTGAAGTTTTCTTAAAACAACCACTACCAAAAAATTACTCTGTTCAAGCAGTCGAATTGGTAGCTTTAACTGAAGCTTGTAAATTAAATAACAAAAAGGTTGTTAACGTTTACACTGACAGTCAGTATGCCTTCTCAACTGTACATGTGTTAACACAGCATTGGAAAAACAGGTATGTTGACATCCACAGCTAAATGTATAAACTACAAATATTTTATTATTACATTATTAGATGTTATTCAATTGCCATCTACAATAGACTCGTATGAATGACCGGAAGGAAAACCATACTGCCAAAGAATTTGTTTAAATATGCTGCAGTATTGAGCCACGCACCATGTCATGTCTCAACAGGAGGGATGGAAGCAATAATGAACAAGGTTTTTACAGCATATGGTTTTACTAATTATTGAATTTTTTTTTTTAGAATAAATAAATGAATAAAGTTTTGTCTAGCAGGTCAAATATGTGCAAAATACATTCCACAGGGCAATCTAAGACCAAAACTAAGATAATTCCCTAAGCCAGTGTATCTTTTTCAACATATTTGTTTGGATTTCATTATTTCATTATTGTGTAGATTTCATTGAACTAAATTAATGTTAAGGGAAACGATTCTGCTCAGTGACAACAGAGGTTTTTACCAAATGGTCTGAAATATTTCCATGTGCACAAGCAGATGCACTCTCAGTAGCAAAATCACCCGTAAAATAACTCATTTCTAGATTTGAAATTCCTGAAAAGATCTTCAGTGATAATTTGACACACTTTGTAAACTATGTCATCTCACTGATGGCAAAGAACTTAAAATAGATCTTAGAAACCACTGTGATATAGAAGGTTTCGCTAACACATTGGAATTGTTTTACTATTTACATATGCATGTGCAGTGAAGAATTGCTTGCTCCTGATAAATGCAAAGAAGAACAGCTTACACATAGATGCTCACATATAGGCTGCTGAATGCAATGAAGACCTGCTTATCCAGTAAAGTTCAATGTCAATGTGTAATATTCAATTAGGATTGGCAAAACAGTGAAGTTAAACAATGAATGGGTCCATAGTCGGTATGAGAAGACTACAGGAATATTTACCTGGGTGTACGTTCAAACAGAGATGAGAAAATTGCGATAAATTATTGTTTGTTTGTTTGTTAGTATGTATATGAATGTTATGTGTATAAACTGTGTTGAGTTGTAGTTACTCAGTAGTGTCTCAGTGAAACAACCGACGAGGGAAGCCTTGCGGTGACAACAAAAGCAGTGTTTTACTGATCAGTCAAGTTGCTCCAGTGTACTCCATACAAACTGGTTGGCTACTGAAGGGATAGAAAATGGGGAATACTTGTTTTAAAGCAAACAAGGAATTAGATGGGAAAAATACATGTTTTAACGGGACCCAGATAATATTATATAGATGTCGCCACTGAAGTAAAGAACATTTACGTGGGATGGTGTGAGGGTCCTCGTTTGGCTGACGTTCGCCGATATGCTCGCCATGCTCAGAACCAAGTTGAGACGCGTAAGACAACCAAAAGGGACAAGTGTAAAAAGGAGCTGCATTTGGCAACCATGACCATGTATTACGCAGTTGGTGTAAACAGAGGACGAGGCCGAAGTCGAAGACGTGGACGTGTGGGAGAGGAGGTCGAAATGGGCCACGCCAGAGCTATGATCCGAATATTTGTTTTTACTGTGGCCAGACTGGGCACTGGAAGAAGGACTGTCCACAGCTAAAAAGTGATGAAATTGGGCAAAAGGCTGACTGAGGGTGGGAGGCAGGTTCTGGACGTCACGCGGCAGCGGAGCCTCCACTAATGGGTGATAGCACAAACACACTCACACATTTTTCCTGCTCTGTCTAGTGAAGCAACGCTTGCCGACTGTGATTCACGTAGTAAAGTTTTGCATGCTATTTCCGTCCTAGAGCAAAGATATTTCTCTCAGAATATAGGAACTTATGTTCATCAGTAGTGACGTCAGGGGAGTTTGATTGTCCTCCAAAGTTAAGTGGAAACCACGTTTACTGTATGTCTGCATCAGGCCAGGTTGTGAAGGAGAAAATGACAATGCCCATTGCGTGTTGTCACTCCCGATGAGCTCTCCTTCAAACACTCATTTTTGTTATCAGAGTTGTGTCCCATTAACCTGATGGGCTGTGATCTCATGTGTAAATTAGGCATTATTTTAACTTCTACACCAGAGGGTGTTAAGGTTATGTTACAGCCTGACAAAGTTTTCACAGCAGTGCAGTTTGATTCATCGGCACTTACATATGCTTATGAGTGGAAACTTCCCAGCTCTCCTTTTTCACAACAACTAGTGGAAGAAGCAAAAGCATTAGTTTCACCCCTTTCTGATTTCATGCAACCTACTGATTTGCACTGCACATCACACATTTCTTTGGGGCCTGACAATGACTATGAGAAGAAGTGAAAAAATATGTGCGCCTACTTTATTGACTCCAGAGCACTTCGATTTTTTTAATGTTTGTGGTACTCGCCCTCACATTTCCTTGGCCAAACGTACACACTGGCAGTGACAAGGTGTGGGAGAGTTTGTTGCTACATGTCAGAAAGAAATGGAGTGGACTGTTTCACCTGCTGATCCAAATTTGATGTTTTCTGAACGATTGTCAGCATACAAAAAAACATTTTTGAGTACAATGCATTGTCAAAGAACTGTGGACTTAATTCCTACCACAGAATCACATTTTGAAGCATGTTTTTTTATCTGAAACAGATTTGTCTTCGATACCCATGTTGGCTGAAGTGCCCAATGATCTTTGGGCTAAGAGCAAATATGATGTGGGGTTGATAAAAGGCTGTGAACCAGTAATTGTCACCCCTAAATCAGACTTTTGTCCATGTAAAAAACAATACCCTTTTAAGCCTGAAGCAATTAAAGGGATTAAACCTGTTTTTCAATCTTTTCAGAAAACAGGCGTTATTGTTCCTTTTGAAAATTCACCTGTGCTTACTCCATTGTTTCCTGTTAAAAAGATTAAAGATGCTGGCCAGCCAGATGAATGGCGTTTTGTACAGGACCTCCAAGCGGTGAATGCTGCAGTTCAGCCACATGCTCCTACTGTGCACAACCCACACACTATTTTGTCTCAAATTACATCAGATGCACAGTTTTTCTCAGTGGTTGACTTGTCGCCAGTGCACCCTGATAGCCCATTTTGGTTTGCTTTTTAGTTTGAAGGGAGATCTTGGACTTTTACCCGGTTATGCCAGGGGTACTGTGAAAGTCCCACTATTTACAATGCTGCCCTCAAAGCTAGTCTGGATTAACTTCAATCAACCACAGGCTCTGCTCTTTTGCAGTATGTGGATGACATCCTTTTATGTAGTCCATCTAAACAACAGTGTGAAAAAGACCAAATGACTCAAATAACTTTCTTGCTTTCAAAATCTTTCCTCTAGTGACGCTGACTTAGAGAGGGATGAAGATAATCATGTTTAATTGTTCATGTTTTGATTGTTTATCATTGGACCCTTTATTACTATGATGCCTGCATTTTAAACTCACGTTGTGTGCAAATGCAGGCTGATGTTTTACAGATAAAGTTATTATTTTCCTTGTTTATTTTGGGTTGATTAATATAATGGTATTATTATAATCAAAAGGGAGGAATGTAATGGAAAATAATTCTTATATGCATTGTATTGAGTGTTACTGTGTATAACCTGCAAATGACCGAGCTGCAAGGTACCACCCTGCCCTGTTTTCTTAAATTCCTCTTTACAATGGTGGGCTTGTTATAATGAGATAGCTGCACTTTAGGGGGGACAGGGTTAGGCTGGTATTTACGAGTGTGTCTGGGTAACCTCAACTGATGGTTGGGGAGGAAAGTTAGAAGAACAATCAATTATACCCAAAAACAGATGACGTGATGAGCGGGCAATATAACTGTGTGTTTTTGCTTCAGTGGTCAGAGCAACTCTGTATTCTGTACTGTGTTGTTCTCTCTTGCAAGATATTATTATTAAAGCCTCTTATCTCCTCACAAGAAAATAACTGACTCCCCAAATGCAAGTGTCAGGACAAATGATCAAACTTCTCCAAGCTTCAGTCTGCAGAGAAGTACAAGACAGGGTTGCTCACTTTCTCCCTCACTTTTTGCTATTTTCATCAAACCTTAAGCAGCTGCTATCAGACAAGATAGAAATATTAAAGACAACCAACCCCAAAATATTGAGCATAAAATAAGTCTTTATGCTGATGATGTATTACTTTTCCTTCAGAACTCACAGACGTCTCTCACTCACACGATCACACTCATAAATAAATTCTCAGCACTTTCTGACTACTCTATCAATTGGTCTAAGACCACAGTTCTGCCCATTAACTGTAGGGTCCAGAATATACCTGCGATCACTTTACAGTCAGGAAATATTAGATATTTAGGCATAAACATTTCCTCCAGGCTCTCAGAGCTAACAAAGCTAATTTATGTGCAATTATTAAAGACAGTAAAGGACAATCTCTCTCGTTGGAAGTCCTTACCTATATCACTTATGGGGAGAGTTACAACCATTAAAATGATGATACTACCAAAAGTTAACTATTTGTTCTCAATGATCCCCATAAAACCAACCTGCTACTTGGTTTAAGTCACTAGATTCATGCATCTCCAAATTTCTGTGGAAAAACAAACCACCACGTATTAGTTTAAAAACCCTACAGAAGACCAAGGACAGGGTGGATTAGATTTAGCTAATTTTCAGCACTATTCCTTAGCCAATAGGTTACGGTATATATCAAAATGGTTTAAACCTAGCCCAATAGATGAACATGGATAAATATAGAACAAGCATTGTGTGATAATCTGGAAATCTCTGACCTGCCACTTATTAGTCAAAACGTAAAAAATCACAAATGTTTCAAAAGCATTAACATCAGCACCTCTCTGACAGCCTGGTGGGAATTTCTTAAAATAACAAAGTCTTCACTTGTCCCGTGTAAGCTTACACCCATCTGGAACAATCCTGACATCCTGCAAAACAAAAAAATGCTAAACTTTACTCTGTGGAAGATCAAAGGAATCAAACATCTGGAACATATAATCCAAAATGGACATTTTATTTCATTTGATGAGCTCATATCACAACATGAGATAGGCAGCAATAAATTCCTAGAATATCAACAACTTAAGTCTATAATAACAAAGAAATATATCCTCCACCAACCAGACTTACAACTCCCGATTAGGGTAGCAGAATTTCTAAGCATCTGCACCCCAAAACTACTATCAAATATATATAAATTATTGTCTAAGATAGATGACACAATGTCTCTACCGTCCTCAAAATGGGAGGCAGATTTATCCATCAGTTCTAGTCATAGCTTCTGGCCACAAATATGTTTGAACACCTTCAGAATGACTCAAAATCCTAATTTACAGCTCATACAATACAAAATTCTTCATAGAACACACTATACAGGACAAAGGATGTTCAGGATGGGTCTAACACACTCAAACATCTGCTCACATTGCACAGATAACACATCTGATGATTATGCACACGCTTTGTGGTTTTGTGCGCCTGTCCAGAAGTTCTGGCTTGAAGTCTGTGCGGACCTATCAACATGGCTAAAGTGTAGCATTCCTGCATGCCCCACACTGTGCATACTGGGTGACTTAGACAACATCAACGTGGAATTTAGCTTAGCACACATGATCCTCACAGTGTTATGTATAGCAAAGAAAACTATTCTCATGAACTGGAAAGCAAAGAACAATCTGTGTATTAACCAGTTTAAAAATCGCTCTGGGCGGTTGGGTGTGTGCTGGGGGGGGGGCTGTGTGGCTTCGGGCGTCTGGTGGTCTCTCGGGTCGTGGGGACCGGGTTGGTCATTGCTAGGGGGGACTGTGTGTCGGGCTTGGAGGGCAGTTTTGGGGGCTTGCGGGTTGGGCTGTCTTGCGGTGTGGGGCGGGGTCCCTTAGGGGCCTTGGGGTGGTGGCTGCTGGCTCTGTACCGGGTGACCGGGCCGCTCTGGCGTGGGTGGTGGAGCTGGGCCTTGACCTGGTGGCTTGCCGCTGCCTTGTGCCCGGGGCGGGGCCCTGCCTGTGCCTGGGGGGGTCTGGGTTGCCCTGGACATGCCACAGTATGCGTGGGTTGGTGCAGGTCCTGGTGCCGGGCTTGTTGCTCTGGGAACTCCAAGGTGTCCGCAGGTGGTTGTTTTTTTTAGGGTGTTGGGGCGTGCGGTGAGGGGGAGGGGGTCTGTGTGGGGGTGTGCTTTTCCCCTGTTGGGAGGGGCCTGGGGGGGCCTGGGTGATGGTGGGTCTCAGGCCCGGGCTGCTGCGACTGGTGTGACCGGGTGATTTGTTTGTTTGTTTGTTTGATTTTTGTTGTTGTTTGTTTGTTTTTGTAGAGGTCCTCCGGGGTGGGGTTGGGTTGAGTGGTGTGGGGCGGGATTGGTTCCTTCTGGGGGTACAGTAGCTCCCGGAATATGGTGACTGCAGGCCCTGAGCCTGATGGACATCAGGCCCTCCTGCCCTGTGTTGGGTCCCAGGTAGCGGGGATGCCTATTGAAGCCAGTCTCTGTAAACATAAACAATAAACATTTATAAAACTTCCCTTGGCAAAGCAAATCTGTTTGGCATAAAGGTATTCAGACTACAATTCTGCTGCCAACAACACTAAACCTTTAGGAATCCGAGAATAAGCTTATTTTCACGAGTTCTACACAATTTCGGATTTTGACATAAAATGAATTCCTTCACTCAAACCAAGTTAAAACTGCTTTGTCCTTCATATTTATCCATGTCTAAATAGCTTTAAACAAAAAAGAACGTTGTACTTTGCAGGATAGGAAAGAACAACACTAAACCTTTTCAGGAATCCGAGAATAAGCGTCGTTTGACGAGTTCTACACAATATCGGATTTTGATATAAAATGAATTCCTTCACTCAAACCAAGTTAAAACTGCTTTGTACTTCATATTTATCCATGTCTAAATAGCTTTAAACAAAAACAAACGTAGTACTTTTCAGGATAGGAAACAACAACACTAAATTTTTTCAGGAATCCAAGAATAAGCTTCTTTTCACGAGTTCTACACAATTCCGGATTTTGATATAAAATTAATTCCTTCACTCAAACCAAGTTAAAACTGCTTTGTCCTTCATATTTATCCATGTCTAAATAGCTTTAAACAAAAAAGAACGTTGTACTTTGCAGGATAGGAAAGAACAACACTAAACCTTTAGGAATCCGAGAATAAGCTTATTTTCACGAGTTCTACACAATTTCAGATTTTGTTATAAAATGAATTCCTTCACTCAAACCAAGTTAAAACTGCTTTGTCCTTCATATTTTTGCATGTCTAAATAGGTTTCAGGCATAAAATTCTTCATATTACCCTGTATGTGAAAGAAGCATACTTGTGATGGAGCAATACACTCCTTTTGGGTAACCTAAACTGATGGTTGGGAAGGAAAGTTAGAAGAACAATCAACTATCAACCAAAGACAGATGACGTGATGAGCGGGCAATATAACTGTGTGTTTTTACTTCAGTGGTCAGAGCAACTCTGTATTCTGTACTGTGTTGTTCTCTCTTTCAAGATATTATTATTAAAGCCTCTTATCTCCTCAGGAGAAAATAACTGACTCTGTGCGTTACTAAATTTCCACCACAATTTTGGCGTCACGAACAGGATCCCTCGACTGGTGTCTCTGGACCGGATCGCAGTGCATGGCCAGCCTGGACTGAAGTAGCTGTTCCAGCCTCATACCTCCAAGGCCTTTTCTGAGAGAGAGGACTGGCAGGTCCTTTTCCTGAATACCAGCGCTGGGATCATTTTTGAAATATGATAGTCTGAGACGATAGGACTGCTTTTTAGTTTTTATTTGAATAAAAGAGGGTTTCCCGGTTGTGTCATTAGTGAGACAGAGATTTCATGGGTAAGTGAAACTTTTGAAGCAGTCCGAAGAAGTGTGAAGTACTCCGAAGAAGTGTGAGTACAGATTAAGGTCCTCATTGGAGACGTCCTTTGAGTGAAGGAATATATTTCCCCATTCCAAGTCTGAGAATGGGAAACAGTAGGTCTCAGACTTTTGACCCTACCGGGGGACCTGAGCATGATGAAATGAAAAAGACATATGGTCCAGAGGTTTTCCACCTGAAGGTTCTTTTAGTATGTTAGAAATAAGAAAATTAGAAGAAAAGTTTTGCAAATATGAGAAAGAGATGAAGCAAAAAAAAGAAAATTAAGTTTAAATAAGAAGTAAGAAAGGTATAGAATTTTGGAAAAAATAAAGTGTATTAAGAGAAAGAAAGGAAAATGTTAAACAAATGCCATGACGGAATGATGATAATAATTTAGTATTAGCTGTGCCGGATCCAGACCTGGACTCCTGCCCTCCACGACGCCTGCAACAACAACAGCCAGCCCTGCCACAAGCCTCTGGCTCTCGGGAAGAAGGGACTTCTTCCATCCTCCCTCGGGAAGAAATTCCATCATTCTCACAACATCAGTTACATAGGTCTGATGATGAGGAAAAGGAAGACGTTTGGTTCTCCAGCGTACCTGCCCAAGAACTTTTAACGCAAGTGACAAAAATCCTTTACCCACAATCTGGACTTCAGAGATCTAAACGTGAGAAAAAACAAAACCAGATTCAAACCATGCCTATGGTTAAAGTTGCAGTTCCCACTGGACCATTACTGGTTTATCGACCCTGGACTGAGACTGACATCATGGAAGCATAACAATGCTTACCAGATCCAGAGATTTCTGAACCCCATTTTGCTGACGAGTTGCGAGATTTCTGCGCACAATTCTGCCTGACTGGGGTTGAATTGCGTCGCATATTGGCAAAAAAGTTCAAACCGACCGACCTCGGCAAAATAGAGGCCAGTATGCTACAACTGGATTTGCGACCTACCAACAGTGAACGAGGACATAATGATAACGCTCAATATGAAGCAGCCATCCAAAGACTGTGTCAAGCCATCACCACTCAATTTCCAACCAAAATCAATATGTCCCACATTTACACCTGCAAACAGAAACCTGGTGAAGGGACTGATGATTTTGTACACCGCATCCTTGAGAAAGTCAGCAAGCACAGCGGTCATCAGAGACCAAGGGATTTGGGTAATGAATCAGGACCATGGGAGAGTATTGCATGCAATGGAATGTCCGACCATAGTTGGTAAAAAGCGGGTAAGAAAAGGTTAAAATACCCGACTGTACACAATCAATAGTGGGAGCGTATGTGTTCGGCTACAAGAAGGTGTGAAAGTCCGACCATGGTTTGTAAAAAGCGGGTAAGAAAAGGTGCGAATGCCCGACAATGTATGATCAAAAGAGGGAGCGGAGGTTTTCGGCTGCAAGAAGGTCTGAATGTCCAACCATAATTTTTTTAAAAACGGGGAAGAAAATAATCGAAAGCCCGACTATACACCATCAAAAGCGGGAGTGGAGGTGTTCAGCTGCAAGAAGGTCTGAATGTCCATCAATAATTGCTAGAAAACATGAAAGAAAATTTTCGAATATCAAACCGCACATGATCATAAGCGGGAGAGGAGGTGTTCAGCTGCAGGAAGGTTTGAATGTCCACCCATAATTCCTGAAAAATGGGTAAAAAAAAAGGTAAGAATGCCCAACCATACATCATCAAAAGCAGGTGTGAATGTTAGATCATAATTTGCAAAAAGCTGATGAGAAAGGGTGAGAATGCCCGACTATACACCATCAAATGCAGGAGCGGAGGTGTTCGGCTGTAAGGAGGTGTGAATTTCCGACCATAATTGCTGAAAAATGTGTTAGAAAAGGTAAGAATGCCGGACCATACATCATCAAAAGCGGGAGAGGTGGTGTTCGGCTGCAAGTAGGTGTGAATGTCCAGCCATAATTACTCACAAACGGGTAAGAAAAGGTAGTATTGCCAGACCATACATGATCAAAACAGGGAGCGGAGGTGGTTCGGCTGCAAGAAGGTGTGAATGTCCAACTAAAGTTCAAATATATTAACAAAAGCGGGAGGAGAGGTCTTCGGATGAGAGTGGTTGAGAATTTCCAACCATAATCTATAAAATGCGGTGAAAAAAAAGGTGTGATAGAACACTAAAAGGTGGAGCGGAAGTGTTCGGCTGCAAGAAGGTGTGAATGTCCGACTATATTTGGTGAAAAGCAGGTGAAGCAAGGTCTGAATGCCCAACCTTACATCATGAAAAGCGAGATCAGAGGTGTTTTGCTGAGAGAAGGCCACAGTTTGCGATGCAATAATTAAAGGCCTCATGCCAGATGTCGCCACTGAAGTAAAGAACATTTACGTGGGATGGTGTGAGAGTCCTCGTTTGGCTGACGTTGGCCGATATGCTCGCCATGCTCAGAACCAAGTTGAGACGCGTAAGACAACCAAAAGGGACAAGTGTGAAAAGGAGCTGCATTTGGCAGCCATGACCATGTATTACGCAGTGTGTGTAAACAGAGGACGAGGCCGAAGTCGAAGACGTGGACGTGTGGGAGAGGAGGTCGAAATGGGCCACGCCAGAGCTATGATCCGAATATTTGTTTTTACTGTGGCCAGACTGGACACTGGAAGAAGGATTGTCCACAGCTGAAAAGTGATGAAATTGTGCAAAAGGCTGACTGAGGGTGGGAGGCAGGTTCTGGACGTCACGCGGCAGCGGAGCCTCCACTAATGGGTGATAGCACAAACACACTCACACATTTTTCCTGCTCTGGTAGTGAAGAAACGCTTGCCGACTGTGATTCACGTAGTAAAGTTTTGCATGCTATTTCCGTCCTAGAGCAAAGATATTTCTCTCAGAATATAGGAACTTATGTTCATCAGTAGTGACGTCAGGGGAGTTTGATTGTCCTCCAAAGTTAAGTGGAAACCACGTTTACTGTATGTCTGCATCAGGCCAGGTTATGAAGGAGAAAATGACAATGCCCATTGCGTGTTGTCACTCCCGATGAGCTCTCCTTCAAACACTCATTTTTGTTATCAGAGTTGTGTCCCATTAACCTGATGGGCTGTGATCTCATGTGTAAATTAGGCATTATTTTAACTTCTACACCAGAGGGTGTTAAGGTTATGTTACAGCCTGACAAAGTTTTCACAGCAGTGCAGTTTGATTCATCGGCACTTACATATGCTTATGAGTGGAAACTTCCCAGCTCTCCTTTTTCACAACAACTAGTGGAAGAAGCAAAAGCGTTAGTTTCACCCCTTTCTGATTTCATGCAACCTACTGATTTGCACTGCACATCACACATTTCTTTGGGGCCTGACAATGACTATGAGAAGAAGTGAAAAAATATGTGCGCCTACTTTATTGGCTGTGTCGCTCACTCCAGAGGACTTCGATTTTTTTGTGGTACTCGCCCTCACATTTCCTTGGCCAAACGTACACACTGGCAGTGACAAGGTGTGGGAGAGTTTGTTGCTACATGTCAGAAAGAAATGGAGTGGACCATTTCACCTGCTGATCCAAATTTGATGTTTTCTGAACGATTGTCAGCATACAAAAAAACATTTTTGAGTACAATGCATTGTCAAAGAACTGTGGACTTAATTCCTACCACAGAATCACATTTTGAAGCATGTTTTTTATCTGAAACAGATTTGTCTTCGATACCCATGTTGGCTGAAGTGCCCAATGATCTTTGGGCTAAGAGCAAATATGATGTGGGGTTGATAAAAGGCTGTGAACCAGTAATTGTCACCCCTAAATCAGACTTTTGTCCATGTAAAAAACAATACCCTTTTAAGCCTGAAGCAATTAAAGGGATTAAACCTGTTTTTCAATCTTTTCAGAAAACAGGCGTTATTGTTCCTTTTGAAAATTCACCTGTGCTTACTCCATTGTTTCCTGTTAAAAAGATTAAAGATGCTGGCCAGCCAGATGAATGGCGTTTTGTACAGGACCTCCAAGCGGTGAATGCTGCAGTTCAGCCACATGCTCCTACTGTGCCCAACCCACACACTATTTTGTCTCAAATTACATCAGATGCACAGTTTTTCTCAGTGGTTGACTTGTCGCCAGTGCACCCTGATAGCCCATTTTGGTTTGCTTTTTAGTTTGAAGGGAGATCTTGGACTTTTACCCGGTTATGCCAGGGGTACTGTGAAAGTCCCACTATTTACAATGCTGCCCTCAAAGCTAGTCTGGATTAACTTCAATCAACCACAGGCTCTGCTCTTTTGCAGTATGTGGATGACATCCTTTTATGTAGTCCATCTAAACAACAGTGTGAAAAAGACAGTGAATCTGTTGAAACATCTTCCTTCTTATGGCCATAAAGCCAGCCTTTCTAAGTTACAGTTTGTACAGGACGAATGTGTACAATGTGCACATGCTGGTTACAAATAAGAAAATACAAACAACAAACAGTTTCTGCCATGGTTCACAGCATGTGTATGATCACCTTCATCGCAGGTCTCAGTAAGGATGTTTCAATCTTCGGTGTCAGAGGTTACTAGCACTTAACACACCGGTGGAGTACAGCTTTTACTGCTGACTCTTATCTTTGTCCTTCCGGGCGTGTTGGTTAGGCTGATGTATGTCAGGGTGGAAGTCATCTACTGGTTCTGGTACCTTCTTACAGTGACTGGCATGAATCCAGGTTGCTCTCTCTGCAACTTTAACAGCTGTGTGAGTGACCAGTAGCACCTGGAACGGGCCTTGCCAACGTTTGGACTTCCAATGTTTCCTGCGAAGTTCCTTCACCACCTGTCATCTGGTTGGAGTGGTGTGTTTTCTGTGGCTGGAAGGGCTGCTTTTACTGTCTGTGAAACTTGAGATAGAACAGTGGAAAGGTTTCGACAGTAAGACAACATAGCATCATCACAAACAGTTGTGGAAGGGAGGGGTCTGGTTACAGGTCCCAATCCCAGGTTAGGAGGTCTGCCAAATAAAATTTCAAATGGACTGAGATTCACTTGAGCTCTGATTCTCATTCTCATGTAGGTAAGCACAATAGGTAATGCTTTTGTCCATGGCAGACCTGTTTCTTCACAACATTTGGCTAACTTGGACTTTAATGTACCATTTTCTCTTTCCACAGCACCTCCACTCTGTGGATGATAAGCACAATGTGTGCGCAAGGTTATTCCCAGGAATTTACCAACCTCAGTCAATGCAGTGTTTACAAAATGTGTGCCATTATCACTGCTGATCTTCTCTGGAATGCCCCATCTAGGAATGATTTCTGTTTAGCAGTGCTTTAGTCACTGCATTACTGTTTGCATGTTTTGCAGGGAAAACTTCAACCCATTTACTAAACACGTCCACTATTACTAGTGCATATTTCTTTCCTTCAGCTGGTGTGAGTTCAACAAAATCCATCATCAAATGTTCAAAAGGTTTCTCTGGTGGAGGGTGTGCAACTTGCGATGTGTGTAATGCCTTTCCTACATTATGTGTGGCACAAACCATACATGACTGACAGTATTTTTGCGCATATGAACTGAACCCTTTTGTGAACCACTGAGCAGTGAGTGCATTCAGCATCCCCCCTTTTGACACATGGTCCAACCCATGTGTCAATTTTGAAAAATGAGGAAAAAAATGTTTAGGTAGACAGGGTTTACCATTAGGTCCCATCCAAACACCATCCATATGAGTTGCACCCACAGAGGACCAAATGCGTCCAGAGGACCAAATTTCATCTGCAGAGGCAAAAGTTTGCAAAGCATGGAGATCTGTGAGGGAGTCTTCTGCCTGCAAAGAGAGGGAAGCGAAAACAGGAAAAGATTTAGCTGCTTGCTTAGCTGCAGCATCAGCTCTGGCATTGCCACAAGCAACAGGATCGTCTGAGTTAGTGTGAGCCGCACACTTACAGACCGAGATTGCTGTAGGCAAAAGGATCGCATCAAGAAGATCAGAAACCTGCTTGGAGTTCAGAATAGTTTTACCATCTGATTTAAGGAAATGCCTGTGTTTCCACAGCGCACCAAAGTCATGAACAACACCAAAAGCATATCTGGAATCTGTGTAAATAGTGACAGACTTACCAGCTGCCAACTTACAAGCTTCAGTAAGTGCAATAAGCTCAGTAGTTTGAGCAGAGAAATGTTTAGGAAGGGAACCAGACAACAAAGTGTCATGTGAAGAACATACTGCAAACCAAACACAGTTAGTACCTGTGGCTGGATCACGCAAAGCTGATCCATCTACAAAAAGAATCATGTCAGAGTTTGGAAGAGGAGTCTCTAAAAGATCAGGTTGGGGTGTACAAACTTGTTCCAAAACAGCTTCACAGTCATGAGGCTCCCCATCCTCAGGAGTCGGAAGCAAAGTAGCAGGATTCAGAACAGTACAACGTTTAACAGTGACATTTGGCATATCACAGAGGTGTATCTGAGCCAACGAGCAGTTGAAAGTTGTGAAGTTTTCTGCTCGAGAAGAATAATGGCAACAGCATGAGGAACCAAAACAGTCAAATTAGCGTAGCCCACAATATCTTGGGAGGCCAGGACAGCTTTCTCTGCAGCTGCAACAACACGAAGACAACCAGACAGGCCTGCAGCCACAGAGTCCAGTTTTGCTGAGAAATGAGCCACTGGCCTTTGCCTGCCCCATGTTCCTGCATAAGAACAGATGTCATACAACCATGCTTCTCATCAACTGCCTGTATGAAAGGTTTATGAGGATCTGGAATGCCAAGTGTTGGTGCTGTTTGAAGAGCCAGCTTAAGCTGACTAAAGGCTGATTCAGCCTCAGGAGTCCATGGAACACGATCAGCTGACTGGAGCTGCATATCAGAACTGCAGCTGCCTTTACCATGGATAAGAGTACCTAAGAGAGCTTCGAGAAAAGAGTAGTTAGGAATAAAGTTCCTGCAGTAAGATGTTATACCTAAGAATGACATAAGCTGTTTTTTAGTAACCGGTTTAGGAATGATCTGAACTGCAGCAACACGTTTAGGAGAAAGTGAGCGCCCATCCTTAGAAATCACATGACCCAAAAAGGTGACTTCGTCCTGTACAAACTGTAACTTAGAAAGGCTGGCTTTATGGCCATAAGAATGAAGATGTTTCAACAGATTCACTGTCTTTTTCACACTGTTGTTTAGATGGACTACATAAAAGGATGGCATCCACATACTGCAAAAGAGCAGAGCCTGTGGTTGATTGAAGTTAATCCAGACTAGCTTTGAGGGCAGCATTGTAAATAGTGGGACTTTCACAGTACCCCTGGCATAACCGGGTAAAAGTCCAAGATCTCCCTTCAAACTAAAAAGCAAACCAAAATGGGCTATCAGGGTGCACTGGCGACAAGTCAACCACTGAGAAAAACTGTGCATCTGATGTAATTTGAGACAAAATAGTGTGTGGGTTGGGCACAGTAGGAGCATGTGGCTGAACTGCAGCATTCACCGCTTGGAGGTCCTGTACAAAACGCCATTCATCTGGCTGGCCAGCATCTTTAATCTTTTTAACAGGAATCAATGGAGTAAGCACAGGTGAATTTTCAAAAGGAACAATAACGCCTGTTTTCTGAAAAGATTGAAAAACAGGTTTAATCCCTTTAATTGCTTCAGGCTTAAAAGGGTATTGTTTTTTACATGGACAAAAGTCTGATTTAGGGGTGACAATTACTGGTTCACAGCCTTTTATCAACCCCACATCATATTTGCTCTTAGCCCAAAGATCATTGGGCACTTCAGCCAACATGGGTATCGAAGACAAATCTGTTTCAGATAAAAAACATGCTTCAAAATGTAATTCTGTGGTAGGAATTAAGTCCACAGTTCTTTGACAATGCATTGTACTCAAAAATGTTTTTTTGTATAATGACAATCGTTCAGAAAACATCAAATTTGGATCAGCAGGTGAAACGGTCCACTCCATTTCTTTCTGACATGTAGCAACAAACTCTCCCACACCTTGTCACTGCCTGTGTGTACGTTTGGCCAAGGAAATGTGAGGGCGAGTACCACAAACATTAAAAAAATCGAAGTGCTCTGGAGTGAGCGACACAGCCAATAAAGTAGGCGCACATATTTTTTCACTTCTTCTCATAGTCATTGTCAGGCCTCAAAGAAATGTGTGATGTGCAGTGCAAATCAGTAGGTTGCATGAAATCAGAAAGGGGTGAAACTAACGCTTTTGCTTCTTCCACTAGTTGTTGTGAAAAAGGAGAGCTGGGAAGTTTCCACTCATAAGCATATGTAAGTGCCGATGAATCAAACTGCACTGCTGTGAAAACTTTGTCAGGCTGTAACATAACCTTAACACCCTCAGGTGTAGAAGTTAAAATAATGCCTAATTTACACATGAGATCACAGCCCATCAGGTTAATGGGACACAACTCTGATAACAAAAATGAGTGTTTGAAGGAGAGCTCATCGGGAGTGACAACACGCAATGGGCATTGTCATTTTCTCCTTCACAACCTGGCCTGATGCAGACATACAGTAAACGTGGTTTCCACTTAACTTTGGAGGACAATCAAACTCCCCTGACGTCACTACTGATGAACATAAGTTCCTATATTCTGAGAGAAATATCTTTGCTCTAGGACGGAAATAGCATGCAAAACTTTACTACGTGAATCACAGTCGGCAAGCGTTTCTTCACTACACAGAGCAGGAAAAATGTGTGAGTGTGTTTGTGCTATCACCCATTAGTGGAGGCTCCGCTGCCGCGTGACGTCCAGAACCTGCCTCCCACCCTCAGTCAGCCTTTTGCCCAATTTCATCACTTTTCAGCTGTGGACAGTCCTTCTTCCAGTGTCCAGTCTGGCCACAGTAAAAACAAATATTCGGATCATAGCTCTGGCGTGGCCCATTTCGACCTCCTCTCCCACACGTCCACGTCTTCGACTTCGGCCTCGTCCTCTGTTTACACCAACTGCGTAATACATGGTCATGGCTGCCAAATGCAGCTCCTTTTCACATTTGTCCCTTTTGGTTGTCTTACGCGTCTCAACTTGGTTCTGAGCATGGCGAGCATATCGGCCAACGTCAGCCAAACGAGGACCCTCACACCATCCCACGTAAATGTTCTTTACTTCAGTGGCGACATCTGGCATGAGGCCTTTAATTATTGCATCGCAAACTGTGGCCTTCTCTCAGCCAAACACCTCTGATATCGCTTTTCATGATGTAAGGTTGGGCATTCAGACCTTGCTTCACCTGCTTTTCACCAAATATAGTCGGACATTCACACCTTCTTGCAGCCGAACACTTCCGCTCCACCTTTTAGTGTTCTATCACACCTTTTTTTTCACCGCATTTTATAGATTATGGTTGGAAATTCTCAACCACTCTCATCCGAAGACCTCTCCTCCCGCTTTTGTTAATATATTTGAACTTTAGTCGGACATTCACACCTTCTTGCAGCCGAACCACCTCCGCTCCCTGTTTTGATCATGTATGGTCTGGCAATACTACCTTTTCTTACCCGTTTGTGAGTAATTATGGCTGGACATTCACACCTACTTGCAGCCGAACACCACCTCTCCCGCTTTTGATGATGTATGGTCCGGCATTCTTACCTTTTCTAACACATTTTTCAGCAATTATGGTCGGAGATTCACACCTCCTTACAGCCGAACACCTCCGCTCCTGCATTTGATGGTGTATAGTCGGGCATTCTCACCCTTTCTCATCAGCTTTTTGCAAATTATGATCTAACATTCACACCTGCTTTTGATGATGTATGGTTGGGCATTCTTACCTTTTTTTTTTACCCATTTTTCAGGAATTATGGGTGGACATTCAAACCTTCCTGCAGCTGAACACCTCCTCTCCCGCTTATGATCATGTGCGGTTTGATATTCGAAAATTTTCTTTCATGTTTTCTAGCAATTATTGATGGACATTCAGACCTTCTTGCAGCTGAACACCTCCGCTCCCGCTTTTGATGGTGTATAGTCGGGCTTTCGATTATTTTCTTCCCCGTTTTAAAAAAAATTATGGTTGGACATTCAGACCTTCTTGCAGCTGAAAACCTCCGCTCCCTCTTTTGATCATACATTGTCGGGCATTCGCACCTTTTCTTACCTGCTTTTTACAAACCATGGTCGGACTTTCACACCTTCTTGTAGCCGAACACATACGCTCCCACTATTGATTGTGTACAGTCGGGTATTTTAACCTTTTCTTACCAACTATGGTCGGACATTCCATTGCATGCAATACTCAAATCCCTTGGTCTCTGATGACCGCTGTGCTTGCTGACTTTCTCAAGGATGCGGTGTACAAAATCATCAGTCCCTTCACCAGGTTTCTGTTTGCAGGTGTAAATGTGGGACATATTGATTTTGGTTGGAAATTGAGTGGTGATGGCTTGACACAGTCTTTGGATGGCTGCTTCATATTGAGCGTTATCATTATGTCCTCGTTCACTGTTGGTAGGTCGCAAATCCAGTTGTAGCATACTGGCCTCTATTTTGCCGAGGTCGGTCGGTTTGAACTTTTTTGCCAATATGCGACGCAATTCAACCCCAGTCAGGCAGAATTGTGCGCAGAAATCTCGCAACTCGTCAGCAAAATGGGGTCCAGAAATCTCTGGATCTGGTAAGCATTGTTATGCTTCCATGATGTCAGTCTCAGTCCAGGGTCGATAAACCAGTAATGGTCCAGTGGGAACTGCAACTTTAACCATAGGCATGGTTTGAATCTGGTTTTGTTTTTTCTCACGTTTAGATCTCTGAAGTCCAGATTGTGGGTAAAGGATTTTTGTCACTTGCGTTAAAAGTTCTTGGGCAGGTACGCTGGAGAACCAAACGTCTTCCTTTTCCTCATCATCAGACCTATGTAACTGATGTTGTGAGAATGATGGAATTTCTTCCCGAGGGAGGATGGAAGAAGTCCCTTCTTCCCGAGAGCCAGAGGCTTGTGGCAGGGCTGGCTGTTGTTGTTGCAGGCGTTGTGGAGGGCAGGAGTCCAGGTCTGGATCCGGCACAGCTAATACTAAATTATTATCATCATTCCGTCATGGCATTTGTTTAACATTTTCCTTTCTTTCTCTTAATACACTTTATTTTTTCCAAAATTCTATACCTTTCTTACTTCTTATTTAAACTTAATTTTCTTTTTTTTGCTTCATCTCTTTCTCATATTTGCAAAACTTTTCTTCTAATTTTCTTATTTCTAACATACTAAAAGAACCTTCAGGTGGAAAACCTCTGGACCATATGTCTTTTTCATTTCATCATGCTCAGGTCCCCCGGTAGGGTCAAAAGTCTGAGACCTACTGTTTCCCATTCTCAGACTTGGAATGGGGAAATATATTCCTTCACTCAAAGGACGTCTCCAATGAGGACCTTAATCTGTACTCACACTTCTTCGGAGTACTTCACACTTCTTCGGACTGCTTCAAAAGTTTCACTTACCCATGAAATCTCTGTCTCACTAATGACACAACCGGGAAACCCTCTTTTATTCAAATAAAAACTAAAAAGCAGTCCTATCGTCTCAGACTATCATATTTCAAAAATGATCCCAGCGCTGGTATTCAGGAAAAGGACCTGCCAGTCCTCTCTCTCAGAAAAGGCCTTGGAGGTATGAGGCTGGAACAGCTACTTCAGTCCAGGCTGGCCATGCACTGCGATCCGGTCCAGAGACACCAGTCGAGGGATCCTGTTCGTGACGCCAAAATTGTGGTGGAAATTTAGTAACGCACAGAGTCAGTTATTTTCTCCTGAGGAGATAAGAGGCTTTAATAATAATATCTTGAAAGAGAGAACAACACAGTACAGAATACAGAGTTGCTCTGACCACTGAAGTAAAAACACACAGTTATATTGCCCGCTCATCACGTCATCTGTCTTTGGTTGATAGTTGATTGTTCTTCTAACTTTCCTCCCCAACCATCAGTTTAGGTTACCCAAAAGGAGTGTATTGCTCCATCACAAGTATGCTTCTTTCACATACAGGGTAATATGAAGAATTTTATGCCTGAAACCTATTTAGACATGCAAAAACACGAAGGACAAAGCAGTTTTAACTTGGTTTGAGTGAAGGAATTCATTTTATAACAAAATCTGAAATTGTGTAGAACTCGTGAAAATAAGCTTATTCTCGGATTCCTAAAGGTTTAGTGTTGTTCTTTCCTATCCTGCAAAGTACAACGTTCTTTTTTGTTTAAAGCTATTTAGACATGGATAAATATGAAGGACAAAGCAGTTTTAACTTGGTTTGAGTGAAGGAATTAATTTTATATCAAAATCCGGAATTGTGTAGAACTCGTGAAAAGAAGCTTATTCTTGGATTCCTGAAAAAATTTAGTGTTGTTGTTTCCTATCCTGAAAAGTACTACGTTTGTTTTTGTTTAAAGCTATTTAGACATGGATAAATATGAAGTACAAAGCAGTTTTAACTTGGTTTGAGTGAAGGAATTCATTTTATATCAAAATCCGATATTGTGTAGAACTCGTCAAACGACGCTTATTCTCGGATTCCTGAAAAGGTTTAGTGTTGTTCTTTCCTATCCTGCAAAGTACAACGTTCTTTTTTGTTTAAAGCTATTTAGACATGGATAAATATGAAGGACAAAGCAGTTTTAACTTGGTTTGAGTGAAGGAATTAATTTTATGTCAAAATCCGAAATTGTGTAGAACTCGTGAAAATAAGCTTATTCTCGGATTCCTAAAGGTTTAGTGTTGTTGGCAGCAGAATTGTAGTCTGAATACCTTTATGCCAAACAGATTTGCTTTGCCAAGGGAAGTTTTATAAATGTTTATTGTTTATGTTTACAGAGACTGGCTTCAATAGGCATCCCCGCTACCTGGGACCCAACACAGGGCAGGAGGGCCTGATGTCCATCAGGCTCAGGGCCTGCAGTCACCATATTCCGGGAGCTACTGTACCCCCAGAAGGAACCAATCCCGCCCCACACCACTCAACCCAACCCCACCCCGGAGGACCTCTACAAAAACAAACAAACAACAACAAAAATCAAACAAACAAACAAACAAATCACCCGGTCACACCAGTCGCAGCAGCCCGGGCCTGAGACCCACCATCACCCAGGCCCCCCCAGGCCCCTCCCAACAGGGGAAAAGCACACCCCCACACAGACCCCCTCCCCCTCACCGCACGCCCCAACACCCTAAAAAAAACAACCACCTGCGGACACCTTGGAGTTCCCAGAGCAACAAGCCCGGCACCAGGACCTGCACCAACCCACGCATACTGTGGCATGTCCAGGGCAACCCAGACCCCCCCAGGCACAGGCAGGGCCCCGCCCCGGGCACAAGGCAGCGGCAAGCCACCAGGTCAAGGCCCAGCTCCACCACCCACGCCAGAGCGGCCCGGTCACCCGGTACAGAGCCAGCAGCCACCACCCCAAGGCCCCTAAGGGACCCCGCCCCACACCGCAAGACAGCCCAACCCGCAAGCCCCCAAAACTGCCCTCCAAGCCCGACACACAGTCCCCCCTAGCAATGACCAACCCGGTCCCCACGACCCGAGAGACCACCAGACGCCCGAAGCCACACAGCCCCCCCCAGCACACACCCAACCGCCCAGAGCGATTTTTAAACTGGTTAATACACAGATTGTTCTTCGCTTTCCAGTTCATGAGAATAGTTTTCTTTGCTATACATAACACTGTGAGGATCATGTGTGCTAAGCTAAATTCCACGTTGATGTTGTCTAAGTCACCCAGTATGCACAGTGTGGGGCATGCAGGAATGCTACACTTTAGCCATGTTGATAGGTCCGCACAGACTTCAAGCCAGAACTTCTGGACAGGCGCACAAAACCACAAAGCGTGTGCATAATCATCAGATGTGTTATCTGTGCAATGTGAGCAGATGTTTGAGTGTGTTAGACCCATCCTGAACATCCTTTGTCCTGTATAGTGTGTTCTATGAAGAATTTTGTATTGTATGAGCTGTAAATTAGGATTTTGAGTCATTCTGAAGGTGTTCAAACATATTTGTGGCCAGAAGCTATGACTAGAACTGATGGATAAATCTGCCTCCCATTTTGAGGACGGTAGAGACATTGTGTCATCTATCTTAGACAATAATTTATATATATTTGATAGTAGTTTTGGGGTGCAGATGCTTAGAAATTCTGCTACCCTAATCGGGAGTTGTAAGTCTGGTTGGTGGAGGATATATTTCTTTGTTATTATAGACTTAAGTTGTTGATATTCTAGGAATTTATTGCTGCCTATCTCATGTTGTGATATGAGCTCATCAAATGAAATAAAATGTCCATTTTGGATTATATGTTCCAGATGTTTGATTCCTTTGATCTTCCACAGAGTAAAGTTTAGCATTTTTTTGTTTTGCAGGATGTCAGGATTGTTCCAGATGGGTGTAAGCTTACACGGGACAAGTGAAGACTTTGTTATTTTAAGAAATTCCCACCAGGCTGTCAGAGAGGTGCTGATGTTAATGCTTTTGAAACATTTGTGATTTTTTACGTTTTGACTAATAAGTGGCAGGTGAGAGATTTCCAGATTATCACACAATGCTTGTTCTATATTTATCCATGTTCATCTATTGGGCTAGGTTTAAACCATTTTGATATATACCGTAACCTATTGGCTAAGGAATAGTGCTGAAAATTAGCTAAATCTAATCCACCCTGTCCTTGGTCTTCTGTAGGGTTTTTAAACTAATACGTGGTGGTTTGTTTTTCCACAGAAATTTGGAGATGCATGAATCTAGTGACTTAAACCAAGTAGCAGGTTGGTTTTATGGGGATCATTGAGAACAAATAGTTAACTTTTGGTAGTATCATCATTTTAATGGTTGTAACTCTCCCCATAAGTGATATAGGTAAGGACTTCCAACGAGAGAGATTGTTCTCTACTGTCTTTAATAATTGCACATAAATTAGCTTTGTTAGCTCTGAGAGCCTGGAGGAAATGTTTATGCCTAAATATCTAATATTTCCTGACTGTAAAGTGATCGCAGGTATATTCTGGACCCTACAGTTAATGGGCAGAACTGTGGTCTTAGACCAATTGATAGAGTAGTCAGAAAGTGCTGAGAATTTATTTATGAGTGTGATCGTGTGAGTGAGAGACGTCTGTGAGTTCTGAAGGAAAAGTAATACATCATCAGCATAAAGACTTATTTTATGCTCAATATTTTGGGGTTGGTTGTCTTTAATATTTCTATCTTGTCTGATAGCAGCTGCTTAAGGTTTGATGAAAATAGCAAAAAGTGAGGGAGAAAGTGAGCAACCCTGTCTTGTACTTCTCTGCAGACTGAAGCTTGGAGAAGTTTGATCATTTGTCCTGACACTTGCATTTGGGGAGTCAGTTATTTTCTTGTGAGGAGATAAGAGGCTTTAATAATAATATCTTGCAAGAGAGAACAACACAGTACAGAATACAGAGTTGCTCTGACCACTGAAGCAAAAACACACAGTTATATTGCCCGCTCATCACGTCATCTGTTTTTGGGTATAATTGATTGTTCTTCTAACTTTCCTCCCCAACCATCAGTTGAGGTTACCCAGACACACTCGTAAATACCAGCCTAACCCTGTCCCCCCTAAAGTGCAGCTATCTCATTATAACAAGCCCACCATTGTAAAGAGGAATTTAAGAAAACAGGGCAGGGTGGTACCTTGCAGTTCGGTCATTTGCAGGTTATACACAGTAACACTCAATACAATGCATATAAGAATTATTTTCCATTACATTCCTCCCTTTTGATTATAATAATACCATTATATTAATCAACCCAAAAGAAACAAGGAAAATAATAACTTTATCTGTAAAACATCAGCCTGCATTTGCACACAACGTGAGTTTAAAATGCAGGCATCATAGTAATAAAGGGTCCAATGATAAACAATCAAAACATGAACTATTAAACATGATAATCTTCATCCCTCTCTAAGTCAGCGTCACTAGAGGAAAGATTTTGAAAGCAAGAAAGTTATTTGAGTCATTTGGTCTTTTTCACACTGTTGTTTAGATGGACTACATAAAAGGATGTCATCCACATACTGCAAAAGAGCAGAGCCTGTGGTTGATTGAAGTTAATCCAGACTAGCTTTGAGGGCAGCATTGTAAATAGTGGGACTTTCACAGTACCCCTGGCATAACCGGGTAAAAGTCCAAGATCTCCCTTCAAACTAAAAAGCAAACCAAAATGGGCTATCAGGGTGCACTGGCGACAAGTCAACCACTGAGAAAAACTGTGCATCTGATGTAATTTGAGACAAAATAGTGTGTGGGTTGTGCACAGTAGGAGCATGTGGCTGAACTGCAGCATTCACCGCTTGGAGGTCCTGTACAAAACGCCATTCATCTGGCTGGCCAGCATCTTTAATCTTTTTAACAGGAAACAATGGAGTAAGCACAGGTGAATTTTCAAAAGGAACAATAACGCCTGTTTTCTGAAAAGATTGAAAAACAGGTTTAATCCCTTTAATTGCTTCAGGCTTAAAAGGGTATTGTTTTTTACATGGACAAAAGTCTGATTTAGGGGTGACAATTACTGGTTCACAGCCTTTTATCAACCCCACATCATATTTGCTCTTAGCCCAAAGATCATTGGGCACTTCAGCCAACATGGGTATCGAAGACAAATCTGTTTCAGATAAAAAACATGCTTCAAAATGTGATTCTGTGGTAGGAATTAAGTCCACAGTTCTTTGACAATGCATTGTACTCAAAAATGTTTTTTTGTATGCTGACAATCGTTCAGAAAACATCAAATTTGGATCAGCAGGTGAAACAGTCCACTCCATTTCTTTCTGACATGTAGCAACAAACTCTCCCACACCTTGTCACTGCCAGTGTGTATGTTTGGCCAAGGAAAAGTGAGGGCGAGTACCACAAACATTAAAAAAATCGAAGTGCTCTGGAGTCAATAAAAGTAGGCGCACATATTTTTTCACTTCTTCTCATAGTCATTGTCAGGCCCCAAAGAAATGTGTGATGTGCAGTGCAAATCAGTAGGTTGCATGAAATCAGAAAGGGGTGAAACTAACGCTTTTGCTTCTTCCACTAGTTGTTGTGAAAAAGGAGAGCTGGGAAGTTTCCACTCATAAGCATATGTAAGTGCCGATGAATCAAACTGCACTGCTGTGAAAACTTTGTCAGGCTGTAACATAACCTTAACACCCTCTGGTGTAGAAGTTAAAATAATGCCTAATTTACACATGAGATCACAGCCCATCAGGTTAATGGGACACAACTCTGATAACAAAAATGAGTGTTTGAAGGAGAGCTCATCGGGAGTGACAACACGCAATGGGCATTGTCATTTTCTCCTTCACAACCTGGCCTGATGCAGACATACAGTAAACGTGGTTTCCACTTAACTTTGGAGGACAATCAAACTCCCCTGACGTCACTACTGATGAACATAAGTTCCTATATTCTGAGAGAAATATCTTTGCTCTAGGACGGAAATAGCATGCAAAACTTTACTACGTGAATCACAGTCGGCAAGCGTTGCTTCACTACACAGAGCAGGAAAAATGTGTGAGTGTGTTTGTGCTATCACCCATTAGTGGAGGCTCCGCTGCCGCGTGACGTCCAGAACCTGCCTCCCACCCTCAGTCAGCCTTTTGCCCAATTTCTTCACTTTTTAGCTGTGGACAGTCCTTCTTCCAGTGTCCAGTCTGGCCACAGTAAAAACAAATATTCGGATCATAGCTCTGGCGTGGCCCATTTCGACCTCCTCTCCCACACGTCCACGTCTTCGACTTCGGCCTCGTCCTCTGTTTACACCAACTGCGTAATACATGGTCATGGTTGCCTAATGCAGCTCCTTTTCACACTTGTCCCTTTTGGTTGTCTTACGCGTCTCAACTTGGTTCTGAGCATGGCGAGCATATCGGCGAACGTCAGCCAAACGAGGACCCTCACACCATCCCACGTAAATGTTCTTTACTTCAGTGGCGACATCTATATAATATTGTCTGGGTCCCGTTAAAACATGTATTTTTCCCATCTAATTCCTTGTTTGCTTTAAAACAAGTATTCCCCATTTTCTATCCCTTCAGTAGCCAACCAGTTTGTATGGAGTACACTGGAGCAACTTGACTGAGCAGTAAAACACTGCTTTTGTTGTCACTGCAAGGCTTCCCCCGTCGGTTGTTTCACTGAGACACTACTGAGTAACTACAACTCAACACAGTTTATACACATAACATTCATATACATACTAACAAACAAACAAACAATAATTTATCGCAATTTTCTCATCTCTGTTTGAACGTACACCCAGGTAAATATTCCTGTAGTCTTCTCATACCGACTATGGACCCATTCATTGTTTAACTTCACTGTTTTGCAAATCCTAATTGCATATTACACATTGACATTGAACTTTACTGGATAAGCAGGTCTTCATTGCATTCAGCAGCCTATATGTGAGCATCTATGTGTAAGCTGTTCTTCTTTGCATTTATCAGCAGCAAGCAATTCTTCACTGCACATGCATATGTAAATAGTAAAACAATTCCAATGTGTTAGCGAAACCTTCTATATCACAGTGGTTTCTAAGATCTATTTTAAGTTCTTTGCCATCAGTGAGATGACATAGTTTACAAAGTGTGTCAAATTATCACTGAAGATCTTTTCAGGAATTTCAAATCTAGAAATGAGTTATTTTACGCGTGATTTTGCTACTGAGAGTGCATCTGCTTGTGCACATGGAAATATTTCAGACCATTTGGTAAAAACCTCTGTTGTCACTGAGCAGAATCGTTTCCCTTAACATTAATTTAGTTCAATGAAATCTACAAAATAATGAAATAATGAAATCCAAACAAATATGTTGAAAAAGATACACTGGCTTAGGGAATTATCTTCGTTTTGGTCTTAGATTGCCCTGTGGAATGTATTTTGCACATATTTGACCTGCTAGACAAAACTTTATTCATTTATTTATTCTAAAAAAAAAAATTCAATAATTAGTAAAACCATATGCTGTAAAAACCTTGTTCATTATTGCTTCCATCCCTCCTGTTGAGACATGACATGGTGTGTGGCTCAATACTGCAGCATATTTAAACAAATTCTTTGGCAGTATGGTTTTCCTTCCGGTCATTCATACGAGTCTATTGTAGATGGCAATTGAATAACATCTAATAATGCTAAAATATTTGTAGTTTATACATTTAGCTGTGGATGTCAACATACCTGTTTTTCCAATGCTGTGTTAACACATGTACAGTTGAGAAGGCATACTGACTGTCAGTGTAAACCTTTTTGTTATTTAATTTACAAGCTTCAGTTAAAGCTACCAATTCGACTGCTTGAACAGAGTAATCTTTTGGTAGTGGTTGTTTTAAGAAAACTTCAGTTTCTGTTACTACTGCAAATCCTGTAGCATTTGTGCCATCAGGGTTTTTTGCTTGACCTGTTGAATAAATATAGTTATTTCTGCATTTTCATAACGTATATCAGTTAAGTCTGGCCTGGGTAAAACACTGATGGTTATTTCTGACATGCAATCATGAGGCTTTCCATCTGTGGGGTAGGTAGCAGTGTGGATGGATTAAGTGTAGCACATCTCTCGACAACAAGGTGTGGCTGTGAAAGAAGAACTGTTATGTAGGAGAGATGTCTGGTAAAGATATTTTGTTAAGTAACCATATCACAGCCACTGCATGAGGTACCTTAAGTGTTAATGGGTGAAATAACACCATTATTGTTGATGCCTGCACTGCCAATGGCTTCTGGCCATTGATTCAAAAGTACGATCTCGTCCCTTTTTCCCCCTTTCAGTGGACACTGGCCCCTAATTACCGCAATTCAGCAGGGGGTCTTTCATTAGGAGTACTGGACTCCCCCGTGCATGGTTTCAGCTCCGACCCTGGAAAGCGGAAAAAACGTTGAGATCTGGTTTGAGGACCCAATTGTTGAGAAAAGTCTCTCAATGAGACTCAGAGTTGCTGGAGTCAGTTAATGCAAATGTTTAATCTTGCAGCAAGTTCAAGAATGTGTGTGTGTATGGGTGTATGTGTGCAAACGTGTGTGAGTTTGTGTGTGTGAGAGTTTAAAGAACCTGTTATCCACAGGCAGGTCTTAACTAGTATGGCACAGGTCCAGCCTGTCTCATCTTTTTTGGAAGGTCCAGCGCTCGGCCGTAACCCTTCTGTCTGTTTGGACTCTCACATACATTCGGTTAATCATAGAAAAACGAGAACAAAACTTTTTAGCCCCTTAAATTCATAAAACCGACATGGTGCAGTTATTTCCATTCTAGAAAAGAGTAATCACCACCATTCCTATAAATTCTGGATATTCTAACAATCTGAATCTTTTTTAAATGTTCGATGAAGCCCTTTGCTGTTCTGTTTAGAGACTCAGCTGATCATAAACCAAGTTTTGCTCTTGAACCAAGCTTCTAAACTCTTCACCTTTTTCATTTCTCAGTTAGTATTCACTTTAAAACTGATTAAAAGAAAAATTAAATGAATGCGTATCAACAAATGTGGGATCTAAACTCTAGTGCTTTCTCTAAAATAATTTCCTTTCTCAATTCAGAAATGTGTGTGTGTAAGTCACAACACCCGTGACACCAAAACGGCTTTCTTTTCTCTCTTTTCTCTACACTCTGCACTGTGAGCACACACACCAAATCAGAAAGGCTTTTTTCTCTCTTTTCTACATTATGGACTGTGGGGACACAAAACCGCTCTCTCTCTTTTTTTTTTTGATTGTGTGCCAGGGCGTTGTCTCACGTATTAGATTATGCTTAAGATACGAATGGGTTTATCAGTCACATCAGAATCCATACATACTGATCCTCCCGTAATAAAATGGTCGGATCTTATCAAACACACTTTGTTTCTTGTGACAAGTCAGCGAAACAGCGTATACACGTCAAGACACTGAATCAAGTTTGCCACAAGAACTCATAAGTTTGGCAGTATTGCTCTGCCGTCAGCAATCATACACCCATTTTATTTTCATGAGACATGTGCAGGCACCTGTTCATCTACTGTTCTATCACTATGAATTAGTTTATCTATTATCAATAAGGATACTTCTACAACTACTATCAAAGTATGTCCGGACTTCTTATGTTGTCAGTTGCTATATATGAATAAGTGGGTTGCTACTGAAAAGCATTAAGCATGTCACACAGCCCAAACATATAACATTTCAGGACACACCACACAGTTAACAACCACAGTGAAGCGTGTCAAAGCCCAAACATGTAACATTCAACAGGACACTTACACAACACATTCAAATCAAACAGTCAGACAACATACAAGAACATATACCCCAGCCGGCATTGCTCCCTGCCTATTTTCCTACAACTCACTATGTGTGCGCACACCTTTATTCACAAACTCTTCAACTTATACTCTTTTACCGAAGCTGCTACAGCTCGATTGGCCAAATACCCTTAGATCCTATTTCGGTGAATTTGACATCTGCCTTGTATGTAACAGATTAGCGGTTTAGCAGTTTTAATTTAGTTTGAGTGAAGGAATTCATTTTATAGCAAAATCCGAAATCGTGAAGAACTCATGAAAGTAAGCTTATTCTCGGATTCCTGAAACTTTAGATTTGCTCTTTCTTTTACTGCAAAGTACAACGTTGAGCAGCACTAATGAGTTGTTTCTATTTTTGGCAGGCTTTACCTTTGCGGATGAAGCCCTTTCTGTCTGTGCAAAAGAAATCTTGTTACTGTGCAGAGTGACTTCTCTGAGTAGAGTCGCCTTACTTGTTGCGACTGTGCCGATGTTCGAAGCTGGAGTGCAAAGTTGTTGCTTGAATGGTGCTCGCTGGAGCGTGTGGTAGTGTAAAGTTATACCATTTAAAAGGGCTGAAGAGTGCTCAGTGCAGCGGGTGGGCGGAGGTGCAAAGTGACACTATGGCCATAAAAAGAACACCGCTACAAGTGCGCATTGTGCCAGGAAGGGCCCTCGGACGTGAACCAGTGGACAGTTATCGCTTCTCGGCCTTTTGGCTAAGATCAAGTGTAGTATCTGTTCTTATCAGTTTAATGTCTGATATGTCCTCTATGCGAGGACTACATATTAAATGGATTTTTATCAATAGGAGATGAAAAAGGAGCTTGCTCCGTTCACTCCAAGCATTGACCCGGTACTGCAGTGCCGCTGGGAACGGTGCGCTCTCCTCTGCTCTTGTGAAAAAGCAAACAGCGGTGCAGGATGGAAGTTTCAGGGAGCCTAAGATGAAACTTTCTTTTAATCTGCTGAGAAAAGAGAGTGAATGCGAAGCAGACTTTAACACGCCTCTGGGAGCGAGTCGAGTGCGGGCTAACCGGGAGAATTGCTTGAAAGAAACGCGACACCGAATGAGCAGTCAGAACAAAGCCTCAATACGGTGTTCCCGTGTTGTTTGTGGCTGCCTTGTCTTTTGCACAGAGTAAAAGACAAGGCAGCCATCAAATAGGGCCCGATTGTTCCTACTTGGTCAGCCGAGGAGCAAGGGGGGGGAGCAAGCGTCTCAACCAAGCAAAGCTCACCATGGGGAAGGTGGCTATGCCAACTAGCCTGATGCCCTGCTCCCGCAGTGATGGATAATCGTACACTGGTTTCTCTTCATAATGTACAAGTCTTTTGCCTTTTACTAAAGACTTCCGTGGAGAGCAGCACTAATGAATTGTTTCTATTTTTGGCAGGCTTTACCTTTGCGGGTGAAGCCCTTTCTGTCTGTGCAAAAGAAATCTTGTTACTGTGCAGAGTGACTTCTCTGAGTAGAGTCGCCTTACTTGTTGTGGCTGTGCCGATGTTGCTTGAATGGTGCTCGCTGGAGCGTGCGGTAGTGTAAAGTTATACCATTTAAAAGGGTTGAAGAGTGCTCAGTGCAGCGGGTGGGCGGAGGTGCAAAGTGACACTATGGCCATAAAACGAACACCGCTACAAGTGCGCATTGTGCCAGGAAGGGCCCTCGGACGTGAACCAGTGGACAGATATCGCTTCTCGGCCTTTTGGCTAAGATCAAGTGTAGTATCTGTACTTATCAGTTTAATATGTGATATGTCTATGCAAGGACTACATATTAAATGGATTTTTATCAATAGGAGTTGAAAAAGGAGCTTGCTCCGTTCACTCCAAGCATCGACCCGGTACTGCAGTGCCGCTGGGAACGGTGCGCTCTCCTCTGCTCTTGTGAAAAAGCAAACAGTGGTGCAGGAAGGAAGTTTCTTTTAATCTGCTGAGAAAAGAGAGGGAATGCGAAGCAGACTTTAACACGGCTCTGGGAGCGAGCCGAGTGCGGGCTAACCAGGAGAATTGCTTGAAAGAAACGCGACACCGAATGAGCGGTCAGAACAAAGCCTCAATACGGTGTTCCTGTGGTGTTTTTATAAAATGCGGTGTAAAAAAAGGTGTGAATGCCCCATAGAAAACTAAAAGGTAGATCGGAAGTGTTCGGCTGCAAGAAGGTGTGAATGTCCGACTATATTTGGTGAAAAGCAGGTGAAGCAAGGTCTGAATGCCCAACCTTACATCATCAAAAGCGAGATCAGGTTTTTGGCTGCAAGAAGGCCATAGTTGGCCAAAAGTGGGTAAGGTGCGAATGATCGGCTAAATATCAACAAAAGTGGGGGCAGAGGTCTTTGGATGCAAGTGGGTGTGAATATCCCACCATACAAGTATGGTGGAGAGGAAGCTGTGAATGGCCGACCATAGTTTGCAAAAAGCGGGTGAGAAAAGGTGCGAATGTCCAACCATACATGATCAAAACAGGGAGCGGAGGTGTTTGGCTGCGACAAGGTGTGAATGTCCACCCATAATTAATGAAAAGCGGGCAACAAGTAGGTTCGAATGCCCAACCATACATCATCAAAAGCAGGAGTGGATGTGTTCGGCTACAAGAAGGTTTGAATGTCCGAGCATAGTTTGTAAAAAGCGGGTAAGAAAAGGTTCGAATGCCCGAACATACACCATCAAAAGAGGGAGCGGAGGTGTTCCGCTGTAAGACGGTGTGAATGTCCGACCATAGTTGGTAAAAAGTGGGTATGAAAAGGTTCGAATGCCCAAATTCGGCTGCAAAAAACTGTTCGGCTGCAAAAAGGTGTGAATGTTCGACTAAATTTTGTAAAAAGCGGGTAAGACAAGGTGCGAATGCCTGACAATGTATGATCAAAAGCGGGAGCGGAGGTGTTCAGCTGCAAGAAGGTCTAAATGTCCATTTTTAATTGCTAGAAAACATGAAAGAAAATTTTCGAAAATCAATCCGCACATGATCATAAGTGGGAGAGGAGGTGTTCAGCTGCAAGAAGGTGTGAATGTCCTACCATAATTGCTGAAAAATGTGTTAGAAACGGTAAGAATGCCGGACCATACATCATCAAAAGCTAGAGAGGTGGTGTTCGGCTGCAAGTAGGTGTGAATGTCTGACTAAAGTTCAAATATATTAACAAAAGCGGGAGGAGAGGTCTTCGGATGAGTGTTTGAGAATTTCCAACCATAATCTATAAAATGCGGTGAAATAAAAGGTGTGATAGATACCTAAAAGGTGGAGCGGAAGTGTTCGGCTGCAAGAAGGTGTGAATGTTATATATATAGTTGGTGAAAAGCAGGAAAAGCAAGGTCTGAATGCCCAATCTTACATCATCAAAAGCGAGATCAGAGGTGTTTGGCGGCAAGAAAACGGGTAAGGTGTGAATGACCGACTAAATATCAACAAAAGTGGGGGCGGAGGTCTTCGGATGCAAGTGGGTGTGAATATCCCACCATACAAGTATGGTGGAGAGGAAGCTGTGAATGGCCGACCATAGTTTGCAAAAAGCGGGTGAGAAAAGGTGCGAATGTCCAACCATACATGATCAAAACAGGGAGCGGAGGTGTTTGGCTGCGACAAGGTGTGAATGTCCACCCATAATTAATGAAAAGCGGGCAACAAGTAGGTTCGAATGCCCAACCATACATCAACAAAAGCAGGAGTGAATGTGTTTGGCTACAAGGTTTGAATGTCCGAGCATAGTTTGTAAAAAGCGGGTAAGAAAAGGTGCGAATGTCCGAGCATAGTTTGTAAAAAGCGGGTAAGAAAAGGTGCGAATGCCCGACAAAGTATGATCAAAAGAGGGAGTGGAGGTTTTCGGCTACAAGAAGGTTTGAATGTACGACCATAGTTTGTAAAAAGCGGGTAAGAAAAGGTGCGAATGCCCGAACATACACCATCAAAAGAGGGAGCGGAGGTGTTCCGCTGAAAGACGGTGTGAATGTCCGACCATAGTTGGTAAAAAGCGGGTAAGAAAAGGTTCGAATGCCCGAATATATACCATCAAAAGCGGAAGCGGAGGTGTTCGGCTGTAAGAAGTTGTGAACGTCCGACCAAAGTTTGTAAAAAGCAGTTAAGAAAAGGTTCGAATATCCAACCAAACATAATCAAAAGTGGGAGCAGAGCAGTTCGACTGCAAGTAGGTGTGAATGTCAGCCCATAATTCCTGAAAAATGGGTAAGAAAAGGTGCGAATGCCCAACCATACATCATCAAAAGAAGAAGTGGATGTGTTCTGCTACAAGAAGGTTTGAATGTCCGACCATAGTTTGTAAAAAGTGGGTAAGAAAAAGTTCGAATGCCCGAACATACACCATCAAAAGAGGGAGCGGAGGTGTTCTGCTGTAAGATGCTGCGAATGTCCGACCATAGTTGGTAAAAAGCGGGTAAGAAAAGGTTAAAAAACCCGACTGTACACAATCAATAGCGGGAGCGGAGTTGTTCAGCTACAAGAAGGCGTGAAAGTCCGACCATGGTTTGTAAAACGCGGATAAGACAAGGTGCGAATGCCCGACAATGTATGATCAAAAGAGGGAGCGGAGGTTTTCGGCTAAAAGAAGGTCTGAATGTCCAACCATAATTTGTAAACACCGTTGAAGAAAAGCCTCGAAAGCCCGACTATACACCATCAAAAGCGGGAGCACCTTTTCTTACCCGCTTTTTACCAATTATGGTCGGATATTCACACCTTCTTACAGCGGAAAACCTCGGCTCCCTTTTTTGATCATTTATGGTCTGGCAATACTACCTTTTCTTACCCGTTTTTGAGTAATTATGGCTGGACATTCACAGCTTCTTGCAGCCGAACACCTCTTCTCCCGCTTTTGATGATGAATGGTCCGGCATTCTTACCTTTTCTAACACATTTTTCAGCAATTATTGTCGGTCATTCACACCTTTCTCATCAGCTTTTTGCAAATTATGATCTGACATTCACACCTACTTGCAGCCGAACACCTCGGCTTCCGCTTTTGATGGTGTATATTTTGGCATTCGAACCTTTTCTTACCCGCTTTTTACCAACTATGGTCGGACATTCACACCTTCTTACAGCGGAACACCTCTGCTCCCTCTTTTGATGGTGTATGTTCTGGCATTCGAACCTTTTCTTACCCACTTTTTACAAACTATGCTCGGACATTCACACCTTCTTGCAGCGAAACACCTCCGCTCCCTCTTTTGATGGTGTATGTACGGGCATTCGAACCTTTTCTTACCCGCCTTTTACAAACTATGGTCGGACATTCAAACCTTCTTGTGGCCGAAAACATCCACTTCTGCTTTTGATGATGTATAGTTGGGCATTCACACCTTTTCTTACCCATTTTTCAGTAATTATTGGTGGACTTTCACACCTTGTTGTCGAACAACTCCGCTTCCGCTATTGATTGTGTACAGTCGGGTTTTTTAACCTTTTCTTACCCGCTTTTTACCAACTATGGTCGGACATTCGCAGCATCTTACAGCGGAACACCTCCGCTCCCTCTTTTGATGGTGTATGTTCGGGCATTCGAACTTTTTCTTACCCACTTTTTACAAACTATGGTCGGACATTCAAACCTTCTTGTAGCAGAACACATCCACTTCTTCTTTTGATGATGTATGGTTGGGCATTCGCACCTTTTCTTACCCATTTTTCAGGAATTATGGGCTGACATTCACACCTACTTGCAGTCGAACTGCTCTGCTCCCACTTTTGATTATGTTTGGTTGGATATTCGAACCTTTTCTTAACTGCTTTTTACAAACTTTGGTCGGACGTTCACAACTTCTTACAGCCGAACACCTCCGCTTCCGCTTTTGATGGTATATATTCGGGCATTCGAACCTTTTCTTACCCGCTTTTTACCAACTATGGTCGGACATTCACACCGTCTTTCAGCGGAACACCTCCGCTCCCTCTTTTGATGGTGTATGTTCGGGCATTCGCACCTTTTCTTACCCGCTTTTTACAAACTATGGTCGTACATTCAAACCTTCTTGTAGCCGAAAACCTCCACTCCCTCTTTTGATCATACTTTGTCGGGCATTCGCACCTTTTCTTACCCGCTTTTTACAAACTATGCTCGGACATTCGCACCTTTTCTTACCCGCTTTTTACAAACTATGCTCGGACATTCAAACCTTGTAGCCAAACACATCCACTCCTGCTTTTGTTGATGTATGGTTGGGCATTCGAACCTACTTGTTACCCGCTTTTCATTAATTATGGGTGGACATTCACACCTTGTCGCAGCCAAACACCTCCGCTCCCTGTTTTGATCATGTATGGTTGGACATTCGCACCTTTTCTCACCCGCTTTTTGCAAACTATGGTCGGCCATTCACAGCTTCCTCTCCACCATACTTGTATGGTGGGATATTCACACCCACTTGCATCCGAAGACCTTCGCCCCCACTTTTGTTGATATTTAGTCGGTCATTCACACCTTACCCGTTTTCTTGCCGCCAAACACCTCTGATCTCGCTTTTGATGATGTAAGATTGGGCATTCAGACCTTGCTTTTCCTGCTTTTCACCAACTATATATATAACATTCACACCTTCTTGCAGCCGAACACTTCCGCTCCACCTTTTAGGTATCTATCACACCTTTTTTTTCACCGCATTTTATAGATTATGGTTAGAAATTCTCAACCACTCATCCGAAGACCTCTCCTCCCGCTTTTGTTAATATATTTGAACTTTAGACAGACATTCACACCTACTTGCAGCCGAACACCACCTCTCTAGCTTTTGATGATGTATGGTCCGGCATTCTTACCGTTTCTAACACATTTTTCAGCAATTATGGTAGGACATTCACACCTTCTTGCAGCTGAACACCTCCTCTCCCACTTATGATCATGTGCGGATTGATTTTCGAAAATTTTCTTTCATGTTTTCTAGCAATTAAAAATGGACATTTAGACCTTCTTGCAGCTGAACACCTCCGCTCCCGCTTTTGATCATACATTGTCAGGCATTCGCACCTTGTCTTTTACAAAATTTAGTCGAACATTCACACCTTTTTGCAGCCGAACACAGTTATTTGCAGCCGAATTTGGGCATTCGAACCTTTTCATACCCACTTTTTACCAACTATGGTCGGACATTCACACCGTCTTACAGCGGAACACCTCCGCTCCCTCTTTTCATGGTGTATGTTCGGGCATTCGAACCTTTTCTTACCCGCTTTTTACAAACTATGCTCGGACATTCAAACCTTCTTGTAGCCGAACACATCCACTCCTGCTTTTGATGATGTATGGTTGGGCATTCGAACCTACTTGTTGCCCGCTTTTCATTAATTATGGGTGGACATTCACACCTTGTCGCAGCCAAACACCTCCGCTCCCTGTTTTGATCATGTATGGTTGGACATTCGCACCTTTTCTCACCCGCTTTTTGCAAACTATGGTCGGCCATTCACAGCTTCCTCTCCACCATACTTGTATGGTGGGATATTCACACCCACTTGCATCCGAAGACCTCTGCCCCCACTTTTGTTGATATTTAGCCGATCATTCGCACCTTACCCGCTTTTGGCCAACTATGGCCTTCTTGCAGCCAAAAACCTCTGATCTCGCTTTTGATGATGTAAGGTTGGGCATTCAGACCTTGCTTCACCTGCTTTTCACCAAATATAGTCGGACATTCACACCTTCTTGCAGCCGCTCGCTCCCAGAGCCATGTTAAAGTCTGCTTCGCATTCACTCTCTTTTCTCAGCAGATTAAAAGAAACTTCCATCCTGCACCGCTGTTTGCTTTTTCACAAGAGCAGAGGAGAGCGCACCGTTCCCAGCGGCACTGCAGTACCGGGTGGATGCTTGGAGTGAACGGAGCAAGCTCCTTTTTCAACTCCTATTGATAAAAATCCATTTAATATGTAGTCCTTGCATAGACATATCACATATTAAACTGATAAGTACAGATACTACACTTGATCTTAGCCAAAAGGCCGAGAAGCGATATCTGTCCACTGGTTCACGTCCGAGGGCCCTTCCTGGCACAATGCGCACTTGTAGCGGTGTTCGTTTCATGGCCATAGTGTCACTTTGCACCTCCGCCCACCCGCTGCACTGAGCACTCTTCAACCCTTTTAAATGGTATAACTTTACACTACCGCACGCTCCAGCGAGCACCATTGAAGCAACATCGGCACAGTCGCAACAAGGCCACTCTACTCAGAGAAGTCACTCTGCACAGTAACAAGATTTCTTTTGCACAGACAGAAAGGGCTTCACCCGCAGAGGTAAAGCCTGCCAAAAATAGAAACAATTCATTAGTGCTGCTCTCCACGGAAGTCTTTAGTAAAAGGCGAAGGACTTGTACATTATGAAGAGAAACCAGTGTACGATTATCCATCACTGCGGGAGCAGGGCATCAGGCTAGTTGGCATAGCCACCTTCCCCATGGTGAGCTTTGCTTGGTTGAGACGCTTGCTCCCCCCCCTTGCTCCTCGGCTGACCAAGTAGGAACAATCGGGCCCTATTCGATGGCTGTCTTGTCTTTTACTCTGTGCAAAAGACAAGGCAGCCACAAACAACACGGGAACACCGTATTGAGGCTTTGTTCTGACTGCTCATTCGGTGTCGCGTTTCTTTCAAGCAATTCTCCCGGTTAGCCCGCACTCGGCTCGCTCCCAGAGCCGTGTTAAAGTCTGCTTCGCATTCACTCTCTTTTCTCAGCAGATTAAAAGAAAGTTTCATCTTAGGCTCCCTGAAAATTCCATCCTGCACCGCTGTTTGCTTTTTCACAAGAGCAGAGGAGAGCGCACCGTTCCCAGCGGCACTGCAGTACCGGGTGGATGCTTGGAGTGAACGGAGCAAGCTCCTTTTTCAACTCCTATTGATAAAAATCCATTTAATATGTAGTCCTCGCATAGAGGACATATCAGACATTAAACTGATAAGAACAGATACTACACTTGATCTTAGCCAAAAGGCTGAGAAGCGATAACTGTCCACTGGTTCACGTCCGAGGGCCCTTCCTGGCACAATGCGCACTTGTAGCGGTGTTCTTTTTATGGCCATAGTGTCACTTTGCACCTCCGCCCACCCGCTGCACTGAGCACTCTTCAGCCCTTTTAAATGGTATAACTTTACACTAACACACGCTCCAGCGAGCACCATTCAAGCAACAACTTTGCACTCCAGCTTCGAACATCGGCACAGTCGCAACAAGTAAGGCGACTCTACTCAGAGAAGTCACTCTGCACAGTAACAAGATTTCTTTTGCACAGACAGAAAGGGCTTCATCCGCAAAGGTAAAGCCTTCCAAAAATAGAAACAACTCATTAGTGCTGCTCAACGTTGTACTTTGCAGTAAAAGAAAGAGCAAATCTAAAGTTTCAGGAATCCGAGAATAAGCTTACTTTCATGAGTTCTTCACGATTTCGGATTTTGCTATAAAATGAATTCCTTCACTCAAACTAAATTAAAACTGCTAAACCGCTAATCTGTTACATACAAGGCAGATGTCAAATTCACCGAAATAGGATCTAAGGGTATTTGGCCAATCGAGCTGTAGCAGCTTCGGTAAAAGAGTATAAGTTGAAGAGTTTGTGAATAAAGGTGTGCGCACACATAGTGAGTTGTAGGAAAATAGGCAGGGAGCAATGCCGGCTGGGGTATATGTTCTTCTATGTTGTCTGACTGTTTGATTTGAATGTGTTGTGTAAGTGTCCTGTTGAATGTTACATGTTTGGGCTTTGACACGCTTCACTGTGGTTGTTAACTGTGTGGTGTGTCCTGAAATGTTATATGTTTGGGCTGTGTGACATGCTTAATGCTTTTCAGTAGCAACCCACTTATTCATATATAGCAACTGACAACATAAGAAGTCCGGACATACTTTGATAGTAGTTGTAGAAGTATCCTTATTGATAATAGATAAACTAATTCATAGTGATAGAACAGTAGATGAACAGGTGCCTGCACATGTCTCATGAAAATAAAATGGGTGTATGATTGCTGACGGCAGAGCAATACTGCCAAACTTATGAGTTCTTGTGGCAAACTTGATTCAGTGTCTTGACGTGTATACGCTGTTTCGCTGACTTGTCACAAGAAACAAAGTGTGTTTGATAAGATCCGACCATTTTATTACGGGAGGATCAGTATGTATGGATTCTGATGTGACTGATAAACCCATTCGTATCTTAAGCATAATCTAATACGTGAGACAACGCCCTGGCACACAATCAAAAAAAAAAAGAGAGAGAGCGGTTTTGTGTCCCCACAGTCCATAATGTAGAAAAGAGAGAAAAAAGCCTTTCTGATTTGGTGTGTGTGCTCACAGTGCAGAGTGTAGAGAAAAGAGAGAAAAGAAAGCCGTTTTGGTGTCACGGGTGTTGTGACTTACACACACACATTTCTGAATTGAGAAAGGAAATTATTTTAGAGAAAGCACTAGAGTTTAGATCCCACATTTGTTGATACGCATTCATGTAATTTTTCTTTTAATCAGTTTTAAAGTGAATACTAACTGAGAAATGAAAAAGGTGAAGAGTTTAGAAGCTTGGGTCAAGAGCAAAACTTGGTTTATGATCAGCTGAGTCTCTAAACAGAACAGCAAAGGGCTTCATCGAACATTTAAAAAAGATTCAGATTGTTAGAATATCCAGAATTTATAGGAATGGTGGTGATTACTCTTATTTTCTAGAATGGAAATAACTGCACCATGTCTGTTTTATGAATTTAAGGGGCTAAAAAGTTTTGTTCTCGTTTTTCTATGATTAACCGAATGTATGTGAGAGTCCAAACAGACAGAAGGGTTACGGCCGAGCGCTGGACCTTCCAAAAAAGATGAGACAGGCTGGACCTGTGCCATACTAGTTAAGACCTGCCTGTGGATAACAGGTTCATTAAACTCTCACACACACAAACTCACACACGTTCGCACACATACACCCATACACACACACATTCTTGAACTTGCTGCAAGATTAAACCTTTGCATTAACTGACTCCAGCAACTCTGAGTCTCATTGAGAGACTTTTCTCAACAATTGGGTCCTCAAACCAGATCTCAACGTTTTTTCTGCTTTCCAGGGTCGGAGCTGAAACCGTGCACGGGGGAGTCCAGTACTCCTAATGAAAGACCCCCTGCTGAATTGCGGTAATTAGGGGCCAGTGTCCACTGAAAGGAGGAAAAAGGGACGAGATCGTACTTTTGAATCAATGGCCAGAAGCCATTGGCAGTGCAGGCATCAACAATAATGGTGTTATTTCACCCATTAACACTTAAGGTACCTCATGCAGTGGCTGTGATATGGTTACTTAACAAAATATCTTTACCAGACATCTCTCCTACATAACAGTTCTTCTTTCACAGCCACACCTTGTTGTCGAGAAATGTGCTACACTTAATCCATCCACACTGCTACCTACCCCACAGATGGAAAGCCTCATGATTGCATGTCAGAAATAACCATCAGTGTTTTACCCAGGCCAGACTTAACTGATATACGTTATGAAAATGCAGAAATAACTATATTTATTCAACAGGTCAAGCAAAAAACCCTGATGGCACAAATGCTACAGGATTTGCAGTAGTAACAGAAACTGAAGTTTTCTTAAAACAACCACTACCAAAAAATTACTCTGTTCAAGCAGTCGAATTGGTAGCTTTAACTGAAGCTTGTAAATTAAATAACAAAAAGGTTGTTAACGTTTACACTGACAGTCAGTATGCCTTCTCAACTGTACAAGTGTTAACACAACATTGGAAAAACAGGTATGTTGACATCCACAGCTAAATGTATAAACTACAAATATTTTAGCATTATTAGATGTTATTCAATTGCCATCTACAATAGACTCGTATGAATGACCGGAAGGAAAACCATACTGCCAAAGAATTTGTTTAAATATGCTGCAGTATTGAGCCACGGACCATGTCATGTCTCAACAGGATGGATGGAAGCAATAATGAACCAGGTTTTTACAGCATATGGTTTTACTAATTATTACAAAAAATATTTTAGAATAAATAAATGAATAAAGTTTTGTCTAGCAGGTCAAATATGTGCAAAATACATTCCACAGGGCAATCTAAGACCAAAACGAAGATAATTCCCTAAGCCAGTGTATCTTTTTCAACATATTTGTTTGGATTTCATTATTTCATTATTTTGTAGATTTCATTGAACTAAATTAATGTTAAGGGAAACGATTCTGCTCAGTGACAACAGAGGTTTTTACCAAATGGTCTGAAATATTTCCATGTGCACAAGCAGATGCACTCTCAGTAGCAAAATCACGCGTAAAATAACTCATTTCTAGATTTGAAATTCCTGAAAAGATCTTCAGTGATAATTTGACACACTTTGTAAACAATGTCATCTCACTGATGGCAAAGAACTTAAAATAGACCTTAGAAACCACTGTGATATAGAAGGTTTCGCTAACACATTGGAATTGTTTTACTATTTACATATGCATGTGCAGTGAAGAATTGCTTGCTGCTGATAAATGCAAAGAAGAACAGCTTACACATAAATGCTCACATATAGGCTGCTGAATGCAATGAAGACCTGCTTATCAAGTAAAGTTCAATGTCAATGTGTAATATTCAATTAGGATTTGCAAAACAGTGAAGTTAAACAATGAATGGGTCCATAGTCGGTATGAGAAGACTACAGGAATATTTACCTGGGTGTACGTTCAAACAGAGATGAGAAAATTGCGATAAATTATTGTTTGTTTGTTTGTTAGTATGTATATGAATGTTATGTGTATAAACTGTGTTGAGTTGTAGTTACTCAGTAGTGTCTCAGTGAAACAACCGACGGGGGAAGCCTTGCGGTGACAACAAAAGCAGTGTTTTACTGATCAGTCAAGTTGCTCCAGTGTACTCCATACAAACTGGTTGGCTACTGAAGGGATAGAAAATGGGGAATACTTGTTTTAAAGCAAACAAGGAATTAGATGGGAAAAATACATGTTTTAACGGGACCCAGACAATATTAAATACTCAGACAGATGGGAGAAGAAGTGTAGTTTTGTAGGAAATCACAAAATTATTACATAAAATCAGTGAAATCAATTGAAGAATGCCTTTCTGAAGAGCTGTTTACCACAGATGAGCAGCTTTGCGACCAAGCACATTGTAGATCGCTTTACTGCCAAAATGATCTAGTTTAATGGATTGGTTTAGACATGCATGACAGCATTTTAAGAACAAAGAGAGAAACAAAAAGGGACAACGCTTCATGGTGGAAGGTGATGTATAAATAACTGTGTATATGATGAAGGAGAGACCATTTCAGCAGCACAGCCATTTCGCAGCACAGGGACAGCAGTCCAAGTTAAAGGATCTCCCACGTGGTATCACCTGTCACACTGTGTCAAGGCATCAAAAGAAGAAAAAATCACCAAACTCAAGGACAAAGAGACGAAGACTCCGGTGAACGAAGAGAGAGGACTTACAAACCAGAAATACAAAAGGATGCTCGATATCAAGATCCAGAAGAAGAGGCTAACAATGCCACGAACACTTACGATGCTGGAAATGATGCCAGCAATGAACAGAGAAGAAGATTCAGTGCCATCAATCTGCAACACGTGCCTCTAATGAGGGGGTGAATATAGAATCCTCAACGATTACAACGTCTCTGGGAACTGTGACAACAACAAGGTTTAAACCATTTTGATATATATTGTAACCTATTGGCTAAGGAATAGTGCTGAAAATGAGGTAAATCTAATCCACCACTGTCCTTGGTCTTCTGTAGGGTTTTTAAACTAATACGTGGTGGTTTGTTTTTCCACAGAAATTTGGAGATGCATGAATCTAGTGACTTAAACCAAGTAGCAAATGGTTTTATGGGGATCATTGAGAACAAATAGTTAACTTTTGGTAGTATCATCATTTTAATGGTTGTAACTCTCCCCATAAGTGATATAGGTAAGGACTTCCAACGAGAGAGATCGTCCTCTACTCTCTTTAATAATTGCACATAATTTAGCTTTGTTAGCTCTGAGAGCCTGGAGGAAATGTTTATGCCTAAATATCTAATATTTCCTGACTGTAAAGTGATCGCAGGTATATTCTGGACCCTACAGTTAATGGGCAGAACTGTGGTCTTAGACCATTTGATAGAGTAGTCAGAAAGTGCCGAGAATTTATTTATGAGTGTGATCGTGTGAGTGAGAGACGTCTCTGAGTTCTGAAGGAAAAATAATACATCATCAGCATAAAGACTTATTTTATGCTCAATATTTTGGGGTTGTTGTCTTTAATATTTCTATCTTGTCTGATAGCAGCTGCTAAAGGTTTGATGAAAATAGCAAAAAGTGAGGGAGAAAGTGAGCAACCCTGTCTTGTACCTCTCTGCAGTCTGAAGCTTGGAGAAGTTTGATCATTTGTCCTGACACTTGCATTTGGGGAGCTATATAATATCCTTATCCAGTTGATGAAGTGTGACCCAAACCCGAATTTGTTTTATGCTGCGAATAAAAATTTCCAGTTCACTCCATTAAATGCTTTTTCTGCATCTAGAGAGTCGATTGTGGTTTCCAAGTTGTTGATGGTAGAATAGTCTATGAGATTAATGATCCGGTTTGTGAACGAACTGTTGTGCCTACTGCTCTTCAGCCTGTCAAATGAAACGTAGAATTTAAAACGTGACAAATGAACGAAGACCCAAGGAGTTGAGTCGTAAACTAATCAATACTGTTTCCTGTGCGAGGACCCGTCAGTCGAGGAGTTGAGTCATGAACGAATCAATACTGTTTCCTGTCCTGCTGACTGAGCTTATGAAGCTGCCGCCTGCCATGTGGTGAGGAAGGGTACTGCATGAAAATGAACGAATCACTCACTGAGACAACTCGTTACTCCCGAGTCATATAAAAAATTTGTTCATATCGAACGAATCGCTCACGAACGACACATCACTATCTATTTGACGAGTTATGCATGAATTCGGATTTTGCAATAAAATGAATTCCTTTTCTCAAACCAAGTTCAAACTGCTTTGTCCTTCATATTTATCTACTTCTAATCTAGTTTCAACAATAAACAAACCCCACATCATATTTGCTCTTCGCCCAAAGATCATTGGGCACTTCCGCCAACATGGGTATCGAAGACAAATCTTTTTCAGATTAAAAACATGCTTCAAAATGTGATTCTGTGGTAGGAATTAATTCCACAGTTCTTTGACAATGCATTGTACTCAAAAATGTTTTTTTGTATGCTGACAATCGTTCAGAAAACATCAAATTTGGATCAGCAGGTGAAACGGTCCAATCTGTTTCTTTCTGACATGTAGCAACAAACTCTCCCACACCTTGTCAATGCCAGTGTGTAGGTTTGGCCAAGGAAATGTGAGGGCGAGTACCACAAACATTAAAAAAATCGAATTGCTCTGGAGTGAGCGACACATCCAATAAAGTAGGCGCACATATTTTTTCACTTCTTCTCATAGTCATTGTCAGGCCCCAAAGAAATGTGTGATGTGCAGTGCAAATCAGCAGGTTGCATGAAATCAGAAAGGGGTGAAACTAACGCTTTTGCTTCTTCCACTAGTTGTTGTGAAAAAGGAGAGCTGGGAAGTTTCCACTCATAAGCATATGTAAGTGCAGATGAATCAAACTGCACTGCTGTGAAAACTTTGTCAGGCTGTAACATAACGTTAACACCCTCTGGTGTAGAAGTTAAAATAATGCCTAATTTACACATGAGATCACAGCCCATCAGGTTAATGGGACACAACTCTGATAACAAAAATGAGTGTTTGAAGGAGAGCCCATCGGGAGTGACACACGCAATGGGCGATGTCATTTTCTCCTTCACAACCTGGCCTGATGCAGACATAGAGTAAACGTGGTTTCCACTTAACTTTGGAGGACAATCAAACTCCCCTGACGTCACTACTGATGAACATAAGTTCCTATATTCTGAGAGAAATATCTTTGCTCTAGGACGGAAATAGCATGCAAAACTTTACTACGTGAATCACAGTCGGCAAGCGTTTCTTCACTACACAGAGCAGGAAAAATGTGTGAGTGTGTTTGTGCTATCACCCATTAGTGGAGGCTCCGCTGCCGCGTGACGTCCAGAACCTGCCTCCCACCCTCAGTCAGCCTTTTGCCCAATTTCATCAATTTTCAGCTGTGGACACAGCCACAGTAAAAACAAATATTCGGATCATAGCTCTGGCGTGGCCCATTTCGACCTCCTCTCCCACACGTCCACGTCTTCGACTTCGGCCTCGTCCTCTGTTTACACCAACTGCGTAATACATGGTCATGGTTGCCAAATGCAGCTTCTTTTCACACTTGTCCCTTTTGGTTGTCTTACGCGTCTCAACTTGGTTCTGAGCATGGCGAGCATATCGGCGAACGTCAGCCAAATGAGGACCCTCACACCATCCCACGTAAATGTTCTTTACTTCAGTGGCGACATCTATATAATATTATCTGGGTCCCGTTAAAACATGTATTTTTCCCATCTAATTCCTTGTTTGCTTTAAAACAAGTATTCCCCATTTTCTATCCCTTCAGTAGCCAACCAGTTTGTATGGAGTACACTGGAGCAACTTGACTGATCAGTAAAACACTGCTTTTGTTGTCACCGCAAGGCTTCCCTCGTCGGTTGTTTCACTGAGACACTACTGAGTAACTACAACTCAACACAGTTTATACACATAACATTCATATACATACTAACAAACAAACAAACAATAATTTATCGCAATTTTCTCATCTCTGTTTGAACGTACACCCAGGTAAATATTCCTGTAGTCTTCTCATACCGACTATGGACCCATTCATTGTTTAACTTCACTGTTTTGCAAATCCTAATTGAATATTACACATTGACATTGAACTTTACTGGATAAGCAGGTCTTCATTGCATTCAGCAGCCTATATGTGAGCATCTATGTGTAAGCTGTTCTTCTTTGCATTTATCAGGAGCAAGCAATTCTTCACTGCACATGCATATGTAAATAGTAAAACAATTCCAATGTGTTAGCGAAACCTTCTATATCACAGTGGTTTCTAAGATCTATTTTAAGTTCTTTGCCATCAGTGAGATGACATAGTTTACAAAGTGTGTCAAATTATCACTGAAGATCTTTTCAGGAATTTCAAATCTAGAAATGAGTTATTTTACGCGTGATTTTGCTACTGAGAGTGCATCTGCTTGTGCACATGGAAATATTTCAGACCATTTGGTAAAAACCTCTGTTGTCACTGAGCAGAATCGTTTCCCTTAACATTAATTTAGTTCAATGAAATCTACACAATAATGAAATAATGAAATCCAAACAAATATGTTGAAAAAGATACACTGGCTTAGGGAATTATCTTAGTTTTGGTCTTAGATTGCCCTGTGGAATGTATTTTGCACATATTTGACCTGCTAGACAAAACTTTATTCATTTATTTATTCTAAAAAAAAAAATTCAATAATTAGTAAAACCATATGCTGTAAAAACCTTGTTCATTATTGCTTCCATCCCTCCTGTTGAGACATGACATGGTGCGTGGCTCAATACTGCAGCATATTTAAACAAATTCTTTGGCAGTATGGTTTTCCTTCCGGTCATTCATACGAGTCTATTGTAGATGGCAATTGAATAACATCTAATAATGCTAAAATATTTGTAGTTTATACATTTAGCTGTGGATGTCAACATACCTGTTTTTCCAATGCTGTGTTAACACATGTACAGTTGAGAAGGCATACTGACTGTCAGTGTAAACGTTAACAACCTTTTTGTTATTTAATTTACAAGCTTCAGTTAAAGCTACCAATTCGACTGCTTGAACAGAGTAATTTTTTGGTAGTGGTTGTTTTAAGAAAACTTCAGTTTCTGTTACTACTGCAAATCCTGTAGGATTTGTGCCATCAGGGTTTTTTGCTTGACCTGTTTAATAAATATAGTTATTTCTGCATTTTCATAACGTATATCAGTTAAGTCTGGCCTGGGTAAAACACTGATGGTTATTTCTGACATGCAATCATGAGGCTTTCCATCTGTGGGGTAGGTAGCAGTGTGGATGGATTAAGTGTAGCACATCTCTCGACAACAAGGTGTGGCTGTGAAAGAAGAACTGTTATGTAGGAGAGATGTCTGGTAAAGATATTTTGTTAAGTAAACATATCACAGCCACTGCATGAGGTACCTTAAGTGTTAATGGGTGAAATAACACCATTATTGTTGATGCCTGCACTGCCAATGGCTTCTGGCCATTGATTCAAAAGTACGATCTCGTCCCTTTTTCCCCCTTTCAGTGGACACTGGCCCCTAATTACCGCAATTCAGCAGGGGGTCTTTCATTAGGAGTACTGGACTCCCCCGTGCACGGTTTCAGCTCCGACCCTGGAAAGCGGAAAAAACGTTGAGATCTGGTTTGAGGACCCAATTGTTGAGAAAAGTCTCTCAATGAGACTCAGAGTTGCTGGAGTCAGTTAATGCAAATGTTTAATCTTGCAGCAAGTTCAAGAATGTGTGTGTGTATGGGTGTATGTGTGCAAACGTGTGTGAGTTTGTGTGTGTGAGAGTTTAAAGAACCTGTTATCCACAGGCAGGTCTTAACTAGTATGGCACAGGTCCAGCCTGTCTCATCTTTTTTGGAAGGTCCAGCGCTCGGCCGTAACCCTTCTGTCTGTTTGGACTCTCACATACATTCGGTTAATCATAGAAAAACGAGAACAAAACTTTTTAGCCCCTTAAATTCATAAAACAGACATGGTGCAGTTATTTCCATTCTAGAAAATAAGAGTAATCACCACCATTCCTATAAATTCTGGATATTCTAACAATCTGAATCTTTTTTAAATGTTCGATGAAGCCCTTTGCTGTTCTGTTTAGAGACTCAGCTGATCATAAAACAAGTTTTGCTCTTGAACCAAGCTTCTAAACTCTTCACCTTTTTCATTTCTCAGTTAGTTTTCACTTTAAAACTGATTAAAAGAAAAATTAAATGAATGCCTATCAAAAAATGTGGGATCTAAACTCTAGTGCTTTCTCTAAAATAATTTCCTTTCTCAATTCAGAAATGTGTGTGTGTAAGTCACAACACCCGTGACACCAAAATGGCTTTCTTTTCTCTCTTTTCTCTACACTCTGCACTGTGAGCACACACACCAAATCAGAAAGGCTTTTTTCTCTCTTTTCTACATTATGGACTATGGGGACACAAAACCGCTCTCTCTCTTTTTTTTTTTGATTGTGTGCCAGGGCGTTGTCTCACGTATTAGATTATGCTTAAGATATGAATGGGTTTATCAGTCACATCAGAATCCATACATACTGATCCTCCCGTAATAAAATGGTCGGATCTTATCAAACACACTTTGTTTCTTGTGACAAGTCAGCGAAACAACGTATACACGTCAAGACACTGAATCAAGTTTGCCACAAGAACTCATGAGTTTGGCAGTATTGCTCTGCCGTCAGCAATCATACACCCATTTTATTTTCATGAGACATGTGCAGGCACCTGTTCATCTACTGTTCTATCACTATGAATTAGTTTATCTATTATCAATAAGGATACTTCTACAACTACTATCAAAGTATGTCCGGACTTCTTATGTTGTCAGTTGCTATATATGAATAAGTGGGTTGCTACTGAAAAGCATTAAGCATGTCACACAGCCCAAACATATAACATTTCAGGACACACCACACAGTTAACAACCACAGTGAAGCGTGTCAAAGCCCAAACATGTAACATTCAACAGGACACTTACACAACACATTCAAATCAAACAGTCAGACAACATACAAGAACATATACCCCAGCCGGCATTGCTCCCTGCCTATTTTCCTACAACTCACTATGTGTGCGCACACCTTTATTCACAAACTCTTCAACTTATACTCTTTTACCGAAGTTGCTACAGCTCGATTGGCCAAATACCCTTAGATCCTATTTCGGTGAATTTGACATCTGCCTTGTATGTAACAGATTAGCGGTTTAGCAGTTTTAATTTAGTTTGAGTGAAGGAATTCATTTTATAGCAAAATCCGAAATCGTGAAGAACTCATGAAAGTAAGCTTATTCTCGGATTCCTAAAACTTTAGATTTGCTCTTTCTTTTACTGCAAAGTACAACGTTGAGCAGCACTAATGAGTTGTTTCTATTTTTGGCAGGCTTTACCTTTGCGGATGAAGCCCTTTCTGTCTGTGCAAAAGAAATCTTGTTACTGTGCAGAGTGACTTCTCTGAGTAGAGTCGCCTTACTTGTTGCGACTGTGCCGATGTTCGAAGCTGGAGTGCAAAGTTGTTGCTTGAATGGTGCTCGCTGGAGCGTGTGTTAGTGTAAAGTTATACCATTTAAAAGGGCTGAAGAGTGCTCAGTGCAGCGGGTGGGCGGAGGTGCAAAGTGACACTATGGCCATAAAAAGAACACCGCTACAAGTGCGCATTGTGCCAGGAAGGGCCCTCGGACGTGAACCAGTGGACAGTTATCGCTTCTCGGCCTTTTGGCTAAGATCAAGTGTAGTATCTGTTCTTATCAGTTTAATGTCTGATATGTCCTCTATGCGAGGACTACATATTAAATGGATTTTTATCAATAGGAGATGAAAAAGGAGCTTGCTCCGTTCACTCCAAGCATCGACCCGGTACTGCAGTGCCGCTGGGAATGGTGCGTTCTCCTCTGCTCTTGTGAAAAAGCAAACAGCGGTGCAGGAAGGAAGTTTCTTTTAATCTGCTGAGAAAAGAGAGTGAATGCGAAGTAGACTTTAACACGGCTCTGGGAGCGAGCCGAGTGCGGGCTAACCAGGAGAATTGCTTGAAAGAAACGCGACACCGAATGAGCAGTCAGAACAAAGCCTCAATACGGTGTTCCCGTGTTGTTTGTGGCTGCCTTGTCTTTTGCACAGAGTAAAAAACAAGGCAGCCATCGAATAGGGCCCGATTGTTCCTACTTGGTCAGCCGAGGAGCAAGGGGGGGGAGCAAGCGTCTCAACCAAGCAAAGCTCACCATGGGGAAGGTGGCTATGCCAACTAGCCTGATGCCCTGCTCCCGCAGTGATGGATAATCGTACACTGGTTTCTCTTCATAATGTACAAGTCTTTTGCCTTTTACTAAAGACATCCGTAGAGAGCAGCACTTATGAATTGTTTCTATTTTTGGCAGGCTTTACCTTTGCGGGTGAAGCCCTTTCTGTCTGTGCAAAAGAAATCTTGTTACTGTGCAGAGTGACTTCTCTGAGTAGAGTCGCCTTACTTGTTGTGACTGTGCCGATGTTGCTTGAATGGTGCTCGCTGGAGCGTGCGGTAGTGTAAAGTTATACCATTTAAAAGGGTTGAAGAGTGCTCAGTGCAGCGGGTGGGCAGAGGTGCAAAGTGACACTATGGCCATAAAACGAACACCGCTACAAGTGCGCATTGTGCCAGGAAGGGCCCTCGGACGTGAACCAGTGGACAGATATCGCTTCTCGGCCTTTTGGCTAAGATCAAGTGTAGTATCTGTACTTATCAGTTTAATATGTGATATGTCTATGCAAGGACTACATATTAAATGGATTTTTATCAATAGGAGTTGAAAAAGGAGCTTGCTCCGTTCACTCCAAGCATCGACCCGGTACTGCAGTGCCGCTGGGAACGGTGCGCTCTCCTCTGCTCTTGTGAAAAAGCAAACAGCGGTGCAGGAAGGAAGTTTCTTTTAATCTGCTGAGAAAAGAGAGTGAATGCGAAGTAGACTTTAACACGGCTCTGGGAGCGAGCCGAGTGCGGGCTAACCAGGAGAATTGCTTGAAAGATACGCGACACCGAATGAGCGGTCATAACAAAGCCTCAATACGGTGTTCCTGTGGTGTTTTTATAAAATGCGGTGTAAAAAAAGGTGTGAATGCCCCATAGAAAACTAAAAGGTGGAGCGGAAGTGTTCGGCTGCAAGAAGGTGTGAATGTCCGACTATATTTGGTAAAAAGCAGGTGAAGCAAGGTCTGAATGCCCAACCTTACATCATCAAAAGCGAGATCAGAGGTTTTTGGCTGCAAGAAGGCCATAGTTGGCCAAAAGCAGGTAAGGTGCGAATGATCGGGTAAATATCAACAAAAGTGGGGGCGGAGGTCTTCGGATGCAAGTGGGTGTGAATATCCCACCATACAAGTATGGTGGAGAGGAAGCTGTGAATGGCCGACCATAGTTTGCAAAAAGCGGGTGAGAAAAGGTGCGAATGTCCAACCATACATGATCAAAACAGGGAGCGGAGGTGTTTGGCTGCGACAAGGTGTGAATGTCCACCCATAATTAATGAAAAGCGGGCAACAAGTAGGTTCGAATGCCCAACCATACATCATCAAAAGCAGGAGTGGATGTGTTCGGCTACAAGAAGGTTTGAATGTCCGAGCATAGTTTGTAAAAAGTGGGTAAGAAAAGGTTCGAATGCCCGAACATACACCATCAAAAGAGGGAGCGGAGGTGTTCCGCTGTAAGACGGTGTGAATGTCCGACCATAGTTGTTAAAAAGTGGGTATGAAAAGGTTCGAATGCCCAAATTCGGCTGCAAAAAACTGTTCGGCTGCAAAAAGGTGTGAATGTTCGACTAAATTTTGTAAAAAGCGGGTAAGACAAGGTGCGAATGCCTGACAATGTATGATCAAAAGCGGGAGCGGAGGTGTTCAGCTGCAAGAAGGTCTAAATGTCCATTTTTAATTGCTAGAAAACATGAAAGAAAATTTTCGAAAATCAATCCGCACATGATCATAAGTGGGAGCGGAGGTGTTCAGCTGCAAGAAGGTGTGAATGTCCTACCATAATTGCTGAAAAATGTGTTAGAAATGGTAAGAATGCCGGACCATACATCATCAAAAGCTAGAGAGGTGGTGTTCGGCTGCAAGTAGGTGTGAATGTCTGACTAAAGTTCAAATATATTAACAAAAGCGGGAGGATAGGTCTTCGGATGAGTGGTTGAGAATTTCCAACCATAATCTATAAAATGCGGTGAAAAAAAAGGTGTGATAGATACCTAAAAGGTGGAGCGGAAGTGTTCGGCTGCAAGAAGGTGTGAATGTTATATATATAGTTGGTGAAAAGCAGGAAAAACAAGGTCTGAATGCCCAATCTTACATCATCAAAAGCGAGATCAGAGGTGTTTGGCGGCAAGAAAACGGGTAAGGTGTGAATGACCGACTAAATATCAACAAAAGTGGGGGCGGAGGTCTTCGGATGCAAGTGGGTGTGAATATCCCACCATACAAGTATGGTGGAGAGGAAGCTATGAATGGCCGACCATAGTTTGCAAAAAGCGGGTGAGAAAAGGTGCGAATGTCCAACCATACATGATCAAAACAGGGAGCGGAGGTGTTTGGCTGCGACAAGGTGTGAATGTCCACCCATAATTAATGAAAAGCGGGCAACAAGTAGGTTCGAATGCCCAACCATACATCAACAAAAGCAGGAGTGGATGTGTTTGGCTACAAGACGGTGTGAATGTCCAACCATAGTTGGTAAAAAGCGGGTAAGAAAAGGTTCGAATGCCCGAATATATACCATCAAAAGCGGAAGCGGAGGTGTTCGGCTGCAAGAAGGTGTGAACGTCCGACCAAAGTTTGCAAAAAGCGGGTGAGAAAAGCTGCGAATGTCCAACCATACATGATCAAAACAGGGAGCAGAGCTATTCGACTGCAAGTAGGTGTGAATGTCCACCCATAATTACTGAAAAATGGGTAAGAAAAGGTGCGAATGCCCAACCATACATCATCAAAAGAAGAAGTGGATGTGTTCTGCTACAAGAAGGTTTGAATGTCCGACCATAGTTTGTAAAAAGTGGGTAAGAAAAAGTTCGAATGCCCGAACATACACCATCAAAAGAGGGAGCGGAGGTGTTCCGCTGTAAGATGCTGCGAATGTCCGACCATAGTTGGTGAAAATTGGGGAAGAAAAGGTTAAAAAACCCGACTGTACACAATCAATAGCGGGAGCGGAGTTGGTCGGCTACAAGAAGGTGTGAAAGTCCGACCATGGTTTGTAAAAAGCGGGTAAGAAAAGGTTCGAATGCCAAAATATACACCATCAAAAGCGGAAGCCGAGGTGTTCGGCTGCAAGTAGGTGTGAATGTCAGATCATAATTTGCAAAAAGCTGATGAGAAAGGTGTGAATGACCGACAATAATTGCTGAAAAATGTGTTAGAAAAGGTAAGAATGTTGGACCATTCATCATCAAAAGCGGGAGAAGAGGTGTTCGGCTGCAAGAAGCTGTGAATGTCCAGCCATAATTACTCAAAAACGGGTAAGAAAAGGTAGTATTGCCAGACCATAAATGATCAAAAGAGGGAGCGGAGGTGTTCCGCTGTAAGAAGGTGTGAATGTCCGACCATAATTGGTAAAAAGCGGGTAAGAAAAGGTTAAAATACCCGACTGTACACAATCAATAGCGGGAGCGGAGTTGTTTGGCTACTAAAAGGTGTGAAAGTCCAACCATGGTTTGTAAAAAGCGGGTAAGAAAAGGTGCGAATGCCGGACAATGTATGATCAAAAGAGGGAACGGAGGTTTTCGGCTAAAAGAAGGTCTGAATGTCCAACCATAATTTGTAAAAACCGGGGAAGAAAAGGCTCGAAAGCCCGACTATACACCATCAAAAGCGGGAGCAGAGGTGTTCAGCTGCAAGAAGGTCTGAATGTCCATCAATAATTGCTAGAAAACATGAAAGAAAATTTTCGAATATCAAACCGCACATGATCATATAAGGGAGAGGAGGTGTTCAGCTGCAAGATGGTGTGAAAATGGGTAAAAAAAGGTGCGAATGCCCAACCATACATCATCAAAAGCAGGTGTGAATGTCAGATCATAATTTGCAAAAACCTGATGAGAAATGGTGAGAATGCCCGACTATACACCATCAAATGCGGGAGCGAAGGTGTTCGGCTGTGAGTAGGTGTGAATGTCCGACCATACTTGCTGAAAAATATGACAAAGCAGTTTTCACTTCAGTTTGAGTGAAGGAATTCATTTTATATCAAAATCCGAAATTGTGTAGAACTCGTGGAAATAAGTTTATTCTCGGATTCCTAAAGGTTTAGTGTTGTTCTTTGGTATACTGCAAAGTAATACTTTCTATTTTGTTGAAACCGATTCAGACATGGATAAATATGAAGGACAAAGCAGTTTTAACTTGGTTTGAGAGAAGGAATTCATTTTATATCAAAATCCGAAATTGTGTAGAACTGGTGAAAAGAAGCTTATTCTCGGATTACTAAAGGTTTAGTGTTGTTCTTTGGTATACTGCAAAGTAATACTTTCGTTTTTTGTTGAAACATATTCAGACATGGATAAATATTAAGGACAAAGCAGTTTTAACTTGGTTTGAGTGAAGGAATTCAATTTATATCAAAATCCGGAATTGTGTAGAACTCGTGAAAAGAAGCTTATTCTCGGATTCCTGAAAAGGTTTAGAGTTGTTCTTTCCTATCCTGCAAAGTACAACCTTCTTTTTTTGTTTAAAGCTATTCAGACATGGATAAATATGAAGGACAAAGCAGTTTTAACTTGGTTTGAGTGAAGGAATTCATTTTATATCAAAATCCGAAATTGTGTAGAACTCGTGAAAATAAGATTATTCTCGGATTCCTAAAGGTTTAGTGTTGTTCTTTCCTATCCTGCAAAGTACAACGTTCTTTTTTTCTTTAAAGCTATTATGACATGGATAAATATGAAGGACAAAGCAGTTTTAACTTGGTTTGAGTGAAGGAATTCATTTTATATCAAAATCCAGAGTTGTGCATTATGGCAGCAGAATTGTAGTCTGAATACCTTTTATGCCAAACAGATTTGCCTTGCCAAGGGAAGTTTTATAAATGTTTATTGTTTATGTTTAAAATATATAAACTAGCAGAAGAATTAATTCATCCGCCTGGTCCCTCCCACCCCGGAGAGGGCAGCCAGAGACTGGCTGCAATAGGCATCCCCGCAACCTGGGACCCAACACAGGGCAGGAGGGCCTTATGTCCACCAGGCTCAGGGCCTGCAGTCACCATATTCCGGGAGCTACTGTACCCACAGAAGGAACTGCTTTGTCCTTCATATTTATCCATGTCTAAATAGCTTTAAACAAAAAAAGAACGTTGTACTTTGCAGGATAGGAAAGAACAACTCTAAACCTTTTCAGGAATCCGAGAATAAGCGTCGATGGACGAGTTCTACACAATTTCGGATTTTGATATAAAATTGAATTCCTTCACTCAAACCAAGTTAAAACTGCTTTGTCCTTGATATTTATCCATGTCTGAATCGGTTTCAACAAAATAGAAAGTATTACTTTGCAGTATACCAAAGAACAACACTAAACCTTTAGGAATCCGAGAATAAACTTATTTCCACGAGTTCTACACAATTTCGGATTTTAATATAAAATGAATTCCTTCACTAGAACCAAGTGAAAACTGCTTTGTCGGACATTCGCACCTACTCACAGCCGAACACCTCCGCTCCCGCATTTGATGGTGTATAGTCGGGCATTCTCACCATTTCTCATCAGGTTTTTGCAAATTATGATCTGACATTCACACTTGCTTTTGATGATGTATGGTTGGGCATTCGCACCTTTTTTTTTACCCATTTTTGAGCAATTATGGGTTGACATTCACACCTTGCAGCTGAACACCTCCGCTCCCACTTATGATCATGTGCGGTTTGATATTCGAAAATTTTCTTTCATGTTTTCTAGCAATTATTGATGGACATTCAGACCTTCTTGCAGCTGAACCCCTCTGCTCCCGCTTTTGATGGTGTATAGTCGGGCTTTCGAGCCTTTTCTTCCCCGGTTTTTACAAATTATGGTTGGACATTCAGACCTTCTTTTAGCCGAAAACCTCTGCTCCCTCTTTTGATCATACATTGTCGGGCATTCGCACCTTTTCTTACCCGCTATTTACAAAACATGGTCGGACTTTCACACCTTCTTGTAGCCGAACACATTCGCTCCCGCTATTGATTGTGTACAGTCGGGTATTTTAACCTTTTCTTACCCACTTTTTACCAACTACGGTCGGACATTCACACCTTCTTATGGCGGAACACTTCCGCTGCCTCTTTTGATGGTGTATGTTCGGGCATTCGAACCTTTTCTTACCCGCTTTTTACAAACTATGGTCGGACATTCAAACCTTCTTGTAGCCGAACACATCCAGTCCTGCTTTTGATGATGTATGGTTGGGCATTCGCACCTTTTTTTTTACCCATTTTTGAGGAATTATGGGAGGACATTCACACCTTCTTGCAGCTGAACACCTCCTCTCCCACTTATGATCATGTGCGGTTGGATATTCGAAATTTTTTTTTCATGTTTTCTAGCGATTATTGATGGACATTCAGACCTTCTTGCAGCTGAACACCTCCGCTCCCGCTTTTGATGGTGTATAGTCGGGCTTCCGAGCCTTTTCTTCCCCGGTTTTTACAAATTATGGTTGGACATTTAGACCTTCTTGCAGCCGAAAACCTCCGTTCCCTCTTTTGATCATACATTTTCCGGCATTCACACCTTTTCTTACCCGCTTTTTACAAACCATGGTTGGACTTTCACACCTTTTAGTAGCCAAACAACTCCGCTCCCGCTATTGATTGTGTACAGTCGGGTATTTTAGCCTTTTCTTACCCGCTTTTTACCAATTATGGTCGGACATTCACACCTTCTTTCAGCGGAACACCTCCGCTCCCTCTTTTGATCATTTATGGTCTGGCAATACTACCTTTTCTTACCGGTTTTTAGGTAATTATGGCTGGACATTCACAGCTTCTTGCAGCCGAACACCTCTTCTCCCGCTTTTGATGATGAATGGTCCGGCATTCTTACCTTTTCTAACACATTTTTCAGCAATTATTGTCGGTCATTCACACCTTTCTCATCAGCTTTTTGCAAATTATGATCTGACATTCACACCTACTTGCAGCCGAACACCTCGGCTTCCGCTTTTGATGGTGTATATTTTGGCATTCGAACCTTTTCTTACCCGCTTTTTACAAACCATGGTCGGACTTTCACACCTTCTTTTAGCCGAACAACTCCGCTCCCGCTATTGATTGTGTAGAGTCGGGTATTTTATCCTTTTCTTACCCGCTTTTTACCAACTATGGTCGGACATTCACACCTTCTTACAGCGGAACACCTCCGCTCCCTCTTTTGATGGTGTATGTTCTGGCATTCGAACCTTTTCTTACCCACTTTTTACAAACTATGCTCGGACATTCACACCTTCTTGCAGCGAAACACCTCGGCTCCCGCTTTTGATTGTGTATGTTCGGGCATTCGAACCTTTTCTTACCCGCTTTTTACAAACTATGCTCGGACATTGAAACCTTCGTGTAGCCGAACACATCCACTCCTTCTTTTGATGATGTATGCTTGGGCATTCAAACCTACTTTTTGCCCGCTTTTCATTAATTTTGTGTGGACATTCACACCTTGTCACAGCCAAACACCTCCTCTCCCTGTTTTGATCATGTATGGTTGGACATTCGCACCTTGTCTCACCCGCTTTTTGCAAACTCTGGTCGGCTGTTCACAGCTTCCTCTCCACCATACTTGTATGGTGGGATGTTCACACCCAGTTGCATCCGAAGACCTCCGCCCCCACTTTTGTTGATATTTAGTTGGTCATTCGCAGCTTACCCGCTTTTGGCAAACTATGGCCTTCTTGCAGCCAAACACCTCTGATCTCGCTTTTGATAATGTAAGGTTGGGCATTCAGACCTTGCTTCACCTGCTTTTCACCAAATATAGTCGGACATTCACACCTTCTTGCAGCCGAACACTTCCGCTCCACATTTTAGTGTTCTATCACACCTTTTTTTCACCGAATTTTATAGATTATGGTTGGAAATTCTCAACCACTCTCATCCGAAGACCTCTCCTCCCGCTTTTGTTAATATATTTGAACTTTAGTGAGACATTCACACCTTCTTGCAGCTGAACCACCTCCGCTCCCTGTTTTGATCATGTATGGTCTGGCAATACTACCTTTTCTTACCCGTTTGTGAGTAATTATGGCTGGACATTCACACCTACTTGCAGCCGAACACCACCTCTCTCGCTTTTGATGATGTATGGACCGGCATTCTTACCTTTTCTAACACATTTTTCAGAAATTACGGTCGGAGATTCACACCTACTCACAGCCGAACAACTCCGCTCCCGCATTTGATGGTGTGCAGTCGGACATTCTCACCCTTTCTCATCAGCTTTTTGCAAATTATGATCTGACATTCACACCTACTTGCAGTCGAAAAGCTATGCTCCCGCTTTTGATTATGTTTGGTTGGATATTCAAACCTTTTCTTAACTGCTTTTTACAAATTTTTGTTGGACGTTCACACCTTCTTGTAGCCGAACACATCCACTCCTGCTTTTGATGATGTATGGTTGGGCATTCGCACCTTTTTTTTACCCATTTGTCAGGAATAATGGGTGGACATTCACACCTTCTTGCAGCTGAACACCTCCTCTCCCACTTATGATCATGTGCGGTTTGATTTTAGAAAATTTTCTTTCATGTTTTCTAGCAATTATTGATGGACATTTAGACCTTCTTGCAGCTGAACACCTCCGCTCCTGCTTTTGATCATACCTTGTCAGGCATTCGCACCATGTCTTACCCGCTTTTTACAAACTTTAGTCGAACATTTACACCTTTTTGCAGCCGAACACCACCTCTCCCGCTTTTGATGATGTATGGTCCGGCATTCTTTCCTTTTCTAACACATTTTTCAGCAATTATGGTCGGACATTCACACCTACTCAGAGCCGAACACCTCCGCTCCCGCATTTGATGGTGTATAGTCAGGCATTCTCACCCTTTCTCATCAGCTTTTTGCAAATTATGATCTGACATTCACACCTGCTTTTGATAATGTATGGTTGGGCATTCGCACCTTTTTTTACCCATTTTTCAGGAATTATGGATGGACATTCACACCTTCTTGCAGCTGAACACCTCCTCTCCTTCTTATGATCATGTGCGGATGATATTCGAAAATTTTCTTTCATGTTTTAAAGCAATTATTGATGGACATTCAGACCTTCTTGCAGCTGAACCACTCTGCTCCCGCTTTTGATGGTGTATAGTCGGGCTTTCGAGCCTTTCCTTCCCGGTTTTTACAAATTATGGTTGGACATTCAGACCTTCTTGCAGCCGAACACCTCCGCTCCCTCTTTTGATCATACATTGTCGGGCATTAGCACCTTTTCTTACCCGCTTTTTACAAACCATAGTCGGACTTTCACATCTTTTAGTAGCCGAACAACTCCGCTCCCGCTATTGATTGTGTACAGTCGGGTATTTTAACCTTTTCTTACCCGCTTTTTACCAACTATGGTCGGACATTCACACCTTCTTACAGCGGAACACCTCCGCTCCCTCTTTTGATGGTGTATGTTCGGGCAGTCAAACCTTTTCTTACCTGCTTTTTACAAACTATGGTCAGACATTCAACCCTTCTTGGAGCCGAACACATCCACTCCTGCTTTTGATTATGTATAGTTGGGCATTCGCACCTTTTCTTACCCATTTTTCAGTAATTATGGGTGTACATTCACACCTTCTTGCAGCCAAACACCTCCGCTCCCTCTTTTGATCATACATTTTCGGGCATTCGCACCTTTTCTTACCCGCTTTTTACAAACCATGGTCGGACTTTCACACCTTTTAGTAGCCGAACAACTCCGCACCCGCTACTGATTGTGTACAGTCGGGTATTTTAACCTTTTCTTACCCGTTTTTTACCAACTATGGTCGGACATTCACACCTTCTTACAGCGGAACACCTCCGCTCCCTCCTTTGATGGTGTATGTTCGGGCATTCGAACCTTTTCTTACCCGCTTTTTACAAACTATGGTCAGACGTTCAAACCTTCTTGTAGCCGAACATATCCACTCCTGCTTTTGATGATGTATGGTTGGGCATTCCAACCTACTTGTTGCCCGCTTTTCATTAATTATGGGTGGACATTCACACCTTGTCTCAGCCAAACACCTCCGCTCCCTGTTTTGATCATGTATGGTTTGACATTCGCACCTTTGCTTACCCTCTTTTTATACTGATTGCTCAAGATTAAGTTGTTCTTTCTCAAACTATAAAATTTTTTTAATTGTTGAAACTTGATTTGAAGTGGATAAATAAGGAAGACAAACAGTTTTAAGTCAGGCTGATAGCAATTAATTTTATAGCAAAATCTTTATTTCGTCATTTGTCGAGAGATGCTTATTGCTGAAGAAGTTCTTTCTCATTCTACAAAGTACAACGTTGTTTATCATTGAAACTTGATTAGACATGAATAAATATGAAGGACAAAGCAGTCTTAACATGGTTTGAGTTAAGGAATTCGTTTTATAGGAGAATCCGAATTCGTGCATAACTCGTAAAATAGAGCTTATTTTCGGATTCCTGAAGAATGAGTCTGGTTCTTTCTCATAATACAAAGTTTGTTGTTTATTGTTGAAACTTCATCAGAACGTTAGATATAGTCGGACTCACCTCGACGCACGGCTTGGGATCTGGAACCAGTACTCTTGAGAGGGGTTGGACTCTCTTCCACTCTGGAGTTGCCCGTGGTGAGAGGCGCAGGGCAGGTGTGGGCATACTTATTGCCCCCCGGCTGTGTGCCAGTACATTGGGGTTTACCCCAGTGAACGAGAGGGTAGCCTCCCTCCGCCTTTGGGTGGGGGGACGAGTCCTGACTGTTGTTTGTGCCTATGCGCCAAACAGCAGTTCAGAGTACCTACCCTTTTTGGAGTCTCTGGGGGAGGCACTGGAGAATGCTCCTACCGGAGACTCCCTCATTCTGCTGGGGGACTTCAATGCTCACGTGGGCAATGACAGTGAGACCTGGAGGGGTGTGATTGGGAGGAACGGCCCCCCCGATCTGAATCAGAGTGGTGTTATGTTGTTGGACTTCTGTGCCAGTCATAGACTGTCCATAACGAACACCATGTTCAGGCATAAGGGTGTCCATATGTGCACTTGGCACCAGGACACCCTTGGCCGCAGTTCGATGATCGACTTTGTGGTTGTATCATCGGACTTGCGGCCGTATGTCCTGGACACTCGGGTGAAGAGAGGGGCGGAGCTGTCAACTGATCACCACCTGGTGGTGAGTTGGCTCCGCTGGTGGGGGAGGATGCCGATCAGACCTGGCAGGCCCATACGTATTGTGAGGGTCTGCTGGGAGCGTTTGTCAGAATCCCCCGTCAGAAGGAGCTTTAACTCCCACCTCCGGCAGAGCTTCAACCATATTTGAGGTGGGGGACATTGAGTCCGAATGGGCCATGTTCCGTGACTCCATTGCCGAGGCAGCTGGTCGGAGTTGTGGCCGTAAGGTGGTCGGTGCCTGTCGTGGCGGCAACCCTCGAACCTGCTGGTGGACACCAGTGGTGAGGGAAGCCGTCAAGCTGAAGAAGGAGTCCTATCGGGCCTTTTTGGCCAGTGGGACCCTGGAAGAAGCTGATAGGTACCGACGGGCAAGACGGGCCACGGCTTCGGCGGTTGTGAGGCAAAAACTCGGGCCTGGGAGGAGTTCGGTGAGACCATGGAGAACGATTTCCGGACGGCCTCGAAAAGATTCTGGTCCACCATCCGGCGTCTCAGGGGGGGGGGAAGCGGCTCACAGTCAACACTGTTTACAGTGGGGACGGGGCTTTGCTGACCTCAACTAGGGATATTGTGAGTCGGTGGGGGGAGTACTTCGAGGAACTCCTCAATCCTACCAACACGTGCTCGGAAGAGGCAGAGTCGGAGAGCTCGGAGACGGGGCCTCCCATTTCTGGGGCTGAGGTTGCCGAGGTGGTTAAAAAGCTCCTCGGTGGCAAGGCCCCGGGGGTGGATGAGGTCCGTCCTGAGTTTCTCAAGGCTCTGGATGTTGTAGGGCTGTCTTGGCTGACACGCCTCTGCAGTATCGCGTTGACATCGGGGACAGTGCCTCTGGACTGGCAGATTGGGGTGGTGGTCCCCCTCTTTAAAAAGGGGGACCGGAGGGTGTGTTCCAACTATAGGGGTATCACACTCCTCAGCCTCCCTGGTAAGGTCTATTCGGGGGTATTGGAGAGGAGGATCCGTCGGATAATCAAGCCTCGGATTCAGGAGATGCAGTGTGGCTTTCGTCCTGGCCGTGGAACAGTGGAACAGCTCTATACCCTCGGCAGGATCCTGGAGGGTGCATGGGAGTTCGCCCAACCAGTCTACATGTGTTTTGTGGACTTGGAGAAAGCGTTCGACCGTGTCCCTCGTGGAGTCCTGTGGGGGGTGCTCCGGGAATATGGAGTGCCGGACCCCTTGATAGGGGCCGTTCGGTCTCTGTATGACCGGTGCCAGAGTTTGGTCCGCATTGCCGGCAGTAAGTCGGATACGTTTCCGGTGAGAGTTGGACTCCGTCAGGGCTGCCCTTTGTCACCGATTCTGTTCCTAACTTTTATGGACAGAATTTCTAGGCGGAGCCAGGGCGTTGAGGGTGTCCCATTTGGCGACCTCAGAATCGTGTCTCTGCTTTTTGCAGATGATGTGGTTCTGTTAGCGTCGTCAGGCCGTGACCTTCAGCTCTCACTGGAGTGATTCGCAGCCGAGTATGAAGCGGCTGGGATGAGAATCAGCACCTCCAAATCCGAGACTATGGTTCTCAGCCGGAAAAGGGTGGAATGCTCTCTCCGGGTCGGGAATGAGATCCTTCCCCAAGAGGAGGAGTTCAAGTATCTCGGGGTCTTGTTCACGAGTGACGGACGAATGGAGCGGGAGATTGACGGGCGGATCGGTGCGGCGCCTGCAGTGTTGCAGGCTCTGCACCGACCCGTCGTTGTGAAGAGGGAGCTGAGCCAGAAGGCGAAGCTCTCTACTTACTGGTCAATCTACGTTCCCATCCTCACCTATGGTCACGAGTTGTGGGTAGTGACCGAAAAAACAAGATCGCGAATACAAGCGGCCGAAATGGGTTTCCTCCGCAGGGTGTCTGGGCTCTCCCTTAGAGATAGGGTGAGAAGCTCAGTCATCCGGGAGGGGCTCGGAGTAGAACCGCTGCTCCTCCGCATTGAGAGGAGTCAGATGAGGTGGCTCGGGCATCTGGTTAGGATGCCCCCTGGGCGCCTCCCTGGGGAGGTGTTCCGGGCACGTCCCACTGGGAGGAGACCCCAGGGGAGACCCAGGACACGTTGGAGAGACTATGTCTCTCGGCTGGCCTGGGAACGCCTCGGGGTCCCCCCGGAAGAGCTGGAGGAAGTGGCCGGGGACAGAGACGTCTGGGTTTCTCTGCTCAAACTGCTGCCCCCGCGACCCGACCCCCGGATAAGCGGCAGATGATGGATGGATGGATGGATATATCCTCCACCAACCAGACTTACAACCCCCGACTAGGGTAGCAGAATTTCTAAGCATCTGTACCCCAAAACTACTATCAAAAATATATAAATTATTGTCTAAGATAGATGACACAATGTCTCTTCCATCCTCAAAATGGGAGGCAGATTTATCCATCAGTTCTGGTCATAGCTTCTAACCACAAATATGTTTGAACACCTTCATAAAGACTCGAAATCCTAATTTACAGCTCATACAATACAAAATCCTTCATAGAACACACTATACAGGACAAAGGATGTTCAGGATGGGTCTAACACACTCAAACATCTGCTCACATTGCACAGATAACACACCTGATGATTTTGCACACGCTTTGTGGTTTTTCTGCACCTGTCCAGAAGTTCTGGCTTGAAGTCTGTGAGGACCTATCAACATGGCTAAAGTGTAGCATCCCTGCATGCCCCACACTGTGCATACTGGGTGACTTAGACAACATCAACATGGAAATTAACTCAGCACACATGGTTGTCACAGTGTTATGTATCGCAAAGAAAACTATTCTCATGAACTGGAAAGCGAAAAACAATCTGTGTATTAACCAGTTTAGAAATTTTCTTTTAGATTATATTAGCATGGAAACAATGTCTGCCTCCTCAAAACATCAATTGGCTGAATTTCATTCTCTCTGGTCCCCTCTGATTAGTTTTATCACATAGTGGTGGTGGTGGGTTGCTGGGTGATGGTGGGTCTCAGGCCCGGGCTGCTGCGACTGGTGTGACCGGGTTGTTTGTTTGTTTGTTTTTTGATGTTGTTAGTTTGTTTTTTGTAGAGGTCCTCCTGGGTGGGGTTGGGTTGAGTGGGGTGGGGCGGGATGGGTACCTTCTGGGGGTACAGTAGCTCCCGGAATATGGTCGCTGCAGGCCCCGAGCCTGGTGGACATCAGGCCCTCCTGCCCATTGTTGACTCCCAGGTAGCGGGGATGCCTATTGCAGCCAGTCCCTGGCTGCCCTCTCTGGGGGAGAGTAGCTCCCCCGGTATATATCCCCATACCCCTCTCCCTTCTGGCTCCTGTACACAGCACACACTCACACATGAAGGGTTTTGGGGGCGTGTGTGTTCGGTGGGGTGTAGTGGATGGGGCCACGTAGGTGGTCCCCTTTGGTTGCACTCTGCAGTTCCCTGCCCCTGTTTTAATTACACCTTAGACATTACTACTTATCAAACACACTCACACACACACATTAGGTCTTGGGGGGTGGTTACACTGAGTGGCATCTGGTGGGCGGGGCTCTTTGGGTATGTAGGCTGCCCAGAGTGCCGCGCTCCCAGTTCTACAAGTTTGGCTGCCCCTCAATTTTAATTGCTCACTATTAGAAAATATTGAAGAGCCAGAAGGGTGAGGGGAGGGGTCTTCTTCGCACACCCCTGCTTCCTGGTGTCTGCTCGGGGCAGGAGGGGCCAGGAGGATTAATTAATTGTTCTGCTGGTTCGCGGTCTGTGGTGGCTGGGGGGTTGCTGGCCTCCTGGTGTGCCCGCTGCACTACACCCCAGCAGAGTCGAGGGAGGTAGGATGTGTGGATGTGTGGATGTATGGGACGTGAAAGTGTGTGTGGTAATGATTGGGCCTGGATCTGGGACTTGCTGTCGCCTGGCCTGCCTGTGTTTCTCCCGATGGGGCATCAGCGTTGCCTCTCCCCACTGCTCGCGACTTCACCCACCTGTGGGCACGTCTTGACTCCCAGGGCATTTGGCCAGGGGCGCTGGGGCAGGCGCTGACCCACTTTGTGGCTGTCTGGGGCGCTTGGCCCTCCTGGGTATTGGGTGGGGCCTCTGCCGGGGGGTTTGGGGGCGCTCGGGCTCCTGGGGCCCAGGTCCAGTGTACGGCCCATGTCTGGGCGGCTGGGGCCTGGCGGGGTCGGTGGGCTGTTACCCCTGGTTCCCGGAGTGCCTCTGCCCTATGCTTATGGGGGCTCTTTCCGGGGTCTTCCTCTGCAGTCTTCTGGGTGGATGCGTGGTTGCCCCTGCAGTGGGCTACCTGGGTTCTGTGCTCTGTGGGGGCTGCTGGTGGCCTGGGTCTTGTGGCCCTCTCTGCCTGCTTCTGATTGCTTGTGGGGGGGCTGTGGATTGTGGCCCTGTACGCTTATACACTCATAACTAAGCACGGTTATCATGTAGGTCCTGTGCCATGGGTGTTGCATGTTCTCACACACACACACACACATTCATTAGTCCAGTAGCATGGTCACTAAGCAGTTGATGTATTATCATGTCGTCTCAGGTCATCTATATCCACAGCTGTGTTGTATGCGATTGCCGCTTCTTGTGCTTGTTTTTGTTTGTTTGTGTGTTTGTTTTTTCTCTGCTTGTCTGCTTTCAGGTGCTCCTGGTGGCGCTAAGGCTGGATTCCCCTCATAGGCCATGGATTGTTGTCTGTTTTGTTTTTTACAGGTGTAGCAGCTGGTTGTCTGGTTTTTGTTTCTATTTTTGTTCTGTTTCCTCTTCTTTCCTCTTCTTCTTTCCTTGTCCCCCGGTCCGGTTCAGTTCAGTTCATGTCATATATTGTAAACAGAAATAAAAAAATGGGCATCAAGGGGAGCTTTACATTTATAAAACTTCCCTTGGCAAAACAAATCTGTTTGGCATCAAAGATATTCAGACTACAATTCTTCTGACATAATGCTGAAGAGGACAAGCGGGAAAAAAAGTAAAGAAGACAGTTCTGCCGAAAGCCAGGGATAGACCTGTTCTAAGTTCTATACTTTTTAAAAGGGGCGTGTTTATCAACTATGGAATTAGAAGATTTACAAAAATGGTCAAGTGCTAGATCTTCATCTGGGATTTTAACAGTGTCATATAACTATTCAACAGATCAGTTAAAAAAAAGCCTGCTCATGGAGATGTTTCAGGATCTGGATACCAAGCGTGGACCTAATGTTTTCATTTTTGCAATTCTGATACAGGGTATTGAGCAGTGATAACTAACACCAAGTTCAGATACTGCGGATTTTCTACCTTTGATTTGTTAAGATTGAGCCAATCAGGGACAACCTTGAAGGATCTCTTTGGTTTTGTAGGATCAGTAATTACCTGAGAAAGGTTGATATTGGTACACACCTTTTTTAAATGATCAGAGGCAGAGTTCAACTTGTTTAAATTAAAATTGCCACACAGAGATTAGGTTTAGGCCACATGCACACAGAATGACATCAACAAATATAAGAAATATTAAACATTTACACATAGATTTTTGAATATATGTAGAGGAATGATACTTTGAAATGTGCTCATTGCGGAGTTATGATCAGTTGAGTAATGAAGGTTGAACTATTCTGGGAAAGAGGTTCTATTCCCAGCATCATGATGGACACTCCTGATATAGAAGGTTTTGCTAACGCATTGGAATTGTTTTACTATTTTCATATGCATGTGCAATGAAGAATTGCTTGCTGCTGATAAATGCAAAGAAGAACAGCTTACACATAGATGCTCACATATAGGCTGCTGAATGCAATGAAGACCTGCTTATCAAGTAAAGTTCAATGTCAATGTGTAATATTCAATTAGGATTTGCAAAACAGTGAAGTTAAACAATGAATGGGTCCATAGTCGGTATGAGAAGACTACAGGAATATTTACCTGGGTGTACGTTCAAACAGAGATGAGAAAATTGCGATAAATAATTGTTTGTTTGTTTGTTAGTATGTATATGAATGTTATGTGTAAAAACTGTGTTGAGTTATAGTTACTCAGTAGTGTCTCAGTGAAACAACCGACGGGGGAAGCCTTGCGGTGACAACAAAAGCAGTGTTTTACTGATCAGTCAAGTTGCTCCAGTGTACTCCATACAAACTGGTTGGCTGCTGAAGGGATAGAAAATGGGGAATACTTGTTTTAAAGCAAACAAGGAATTAGATGGGAAAAATACATGTTTTAACGGGACCCAGACAATATTAAATACTCAGACAGATGGGAGAAGAAGTGTAGTTTTGTAGGAAATCACAAAATTATTACATAGAATTAGTGAAATCAATTGAAGAATGCCTTTCTGAAGAGCTGTTTACCACAGATGAGCAGCTTTGCGACCAAGCACATTGTAGATCGCTTTACTGCCAAAATGATCTAATTTAATGGATTGGTTTAGACATGCATAACAGCATTTTAAGAACAAAGAGAGAAACAAAAAGGGACAACGCTTCATGGTGGAAGGTGATGTATAAATAACTGTGTATATGATGAAGGGGGTGGCAACACCCATTCCGAAATCCCGCCATTCCGACATCCTGCTATTCCGACATCCCACCATTCCGACATACCACCATTCCGACATACCACCATTCCGACATGCAAACGTCCCACCATTCCGACATCCCACCATTGCGACATCCCGCTATTCTGACGTTCAAATGTCCCACCATTCCGACAAGGCTTTCCGTATAAGGAAATGTGTGTTACTCAACAGGTGAGTCCCTTCTTTCTGTTCATGCAATTTATATGTTTAACACATGTTTATAGACAAGCGTTATTAAAAACACAAAGTCTCGGCAACTGGAGGAGGAGAAGCAGTCCGCGGTGGTTTTCAATCACACACTCCAATGCCACTTGTTTCAACTTCCGAAAATTTAATCCAGGAAAAAAAGGCTTACAAACATGGACCAAAACGGCTCCATAACACGCACAAGAATCCAAAAGAAACGAAAGTTAACTAAAAGAAAGCAAATAAACAGTATGAAGTGGTCAAAATTGGTTTTACGCATGCCTATGTGCGTCTGGCACATGCGTCTTCGGGCTCTCCCACGTTGGTTTGTGGATGAAAGCTATATGTTCAGCTGTAATGTCATGTAAAAACAATCTCTACATGACATTTACTCCCAGGTGTGACCAGTTAGGTCCTTAAGATATCAACAGGCTGTATAAAGCTACAACCGTTGCGGCTGTGTGTTTGTGCCAAATGCGCAAAGCCCATCCGCGCTTCCCAAAATTGGAGTGAGTACTCATAAATCACGTGAATAACATGAATAAACGTTTTTACTGAATTTTGTTGTGTTTTATACGTTCTATGCTGTCATTTGTCTCTTCTCCTATTGGCAAGGCAAGGCAGAGTGCTCGCAACTGTGTCCTGTGCAGTAGCCGTGATATCTGTAATTGCAATTATTACTTTTGCATATGATGACAGCGTGCAAAAGACGCATGGGCTCTGTGGAGAGCTCCGCTCCAGCTGGCTGCTGTGACAGCTCACTGACACTGTATTTCTGCTTAATCAGTTTCAGTCTCGCCAGAGTTACATTAATATCTGTATTTTTATATTTGAAATTCAGGGGATTTTGATAATAGATTATTAAAGTTTGTTTGCGAGGCTGTGGCCTCTGCATGTGCAAAGCTTGTGCGCCAAACTTTAGGGCGTATTTGCGCCGGCATATCATTAGTGCAAAATGTTTTGGGTAAAAAATAGGCTATTAAAAGGAACTGTCGGAATGGCGGTATGTTAAAAAAAACAAAAAACATACCGCCATTCCGACCATAGGAGGAAAAAAGTGTCGGAATGGTGGGACGTTTGATAAAAAATTAAGTGTCGCCATTCCGACAATTGGAGACCCATGTCGGAATGGCGAGATGTCGGAATGGCAGCATGTAACCATGATGAAGGAGAGACCATTTGAGCAGCACAGCCATTTCGCAGCACAGGGACAGCAGTCCAAGTTACAGGATCTCCCACGTGGTATCACCTGTCACATTGTGTCAAGGCTTCAAAAGAAGAAAAAATCACCAAACTCAAGGACAAAAAGACAAAGACTCCGGTGAATGAAGACAGAGGACTGACAAACCAGAAATACAAAAGGATTCTCGATATCAAGATCCAGAAGAAGAGGCTAACAATGCCACGAACACTTACGATGCTGGGAATGATGCCAGCAATGAACAGAGAAGAAGATTCAGTGTCATCAATCTGCATTACTTGCCTCTAATGAGGGGGTGAATATAGAATCCTCAACGATTACAACGTCTCTGGGAACTGTGACAACAACAAGGTTTAAACCATTTTGATATATATTGTAACCTATTGTCTAAGGAATAGTGCCGAAAATGAGGTAAATCTAATCCACCACTGTCCTTGGTCTTCTGTAGGGTTTTTAAACTAATACGTGGTGGTTTGTTTTTCCACAGAAATTTGGAGATGCATGAATCTAGTTACTTAAACCAAGTAGCAGATGGTTTTATGGGGATCATTGAGAACAAATAGTTAACTTTTGGTAGTATCATCATTTTAATGGATGTAATTCTCCCCATAAGTGATATAGGTAAGGACTTCCAACGAGAGAGATCGTCCTCTACTGTCTTTAATAATTGCACATAATTTAGCTTTGTTAGCTCTGAGAGCCTGGAGGAAATGTTTATGCCTAAATATCTAATATTTCCTGACTGTAAAGTGATCGCAGGTATATTATGGACCCTACAGTTAATGGGCAGAACTGTGGTCTTAGACCAGTTGATAGAGTAGTCAGAAAGTGTTGAGAATTTATTTATGAGTGTGATCGTGTGAGTGAGAGACGTCTGTGAGTTCTGAAGGAAAAGTAATACATCATCAGCATAAAGACTTATTTTATGCTCAATATTTTGGGATTAATTACTCACAAACGGGTAAGAAAAGGTAGTATTGCCAGACCATACATGATCAAAACAGGGAGCGGAGGTGGTTCAGCTGCAAGGTGTGAATGTCTGACTATAGTTTGTAATAAGCGGGTAAGATAAGGTGCGAATGCCCGACAATGTATGATCAAAAGAGGGAGCGGAGGTTTTCGGCTGCAAGAAGGTCTGAATGTCCACCCAAAATTCCTGAAAAATGGGTAAAAAAAGGGTGCGAATGCCAAACCATACATCATCAAAAGCAGGAGTGGATGTGTTCGGCTACAAGAAGATTTGAATGTCCAGCAATAATTGCTTTAAAACATGAAAGAAAATTTTCGAATATCAAACCGCACATGATCATAAGCGGGAGAGGAGTTGTTCAGCTGCAAGAAGGTGTGAATGTCCACCCATAATTACTGAAAAATGGGTAAGAAAAGGTGAAAATGCCCAACCATACATCATCAAAAGCAGGAGTGGATGTGTTCGGCTACAAGAAGGTTTGAATGTCCGACCATAGTTTGTAAAAAGCGGGTAAGAAAAGGTTTGAATGCCCGAACATAGACCATCAAAAGAGGGAGCGGAGGTGTTCCGCTGTAAGAAGGTGTAAATGTCCGACCATAGTTGGTAAAAAAGCGGGTAAGAAAAGGTTAAAATACCCGACTGTACACAATCAATAGCGGGAGCGGAGTTGTTTGGCTACAAGAAGGTGTGAAAGTCCGACCACGGTTTGTAAAAAGCGGGTAAGAAAAGGTTCGAATGCCCGAATATATACCATCAAAAGTGGAAGTGGATGGGTTCGGCTGCAAGAAGGTGTGAACGTCCGACCAAAGTTTGTAAAAAGCAGTTAAGAAAAGGTTCGAATATCCAACCAAACATAATCAAAAGCGGGAGCAGAGCTGTTCGACTGCAAGTAGGTGTGAATGTCAGATCATAATTTGCAAAAAGCTGATGAGAAAGGGTGAGAATGCCCGGACAATACATCATCAAATGCGGGAGCGGAGTTGTTCGGCTGTGAGTAGGTGTGAATCTCCGAGCATAGTTTGTAAAAAGGGGGTAAGAATAGGTTCGAATGCCCGAACATACACTATCAAAACAGGGAGCGGAGGTGGCTCAGCTGCAAGGTGTGAATGTCTGACTATAGTTTGTAAATAAGGTGCGAATGCCCAACAATGTATAATCAAAAGAGGGAGCGGAGGTTTTCGGCTACAAGAAGGTTTGAATGTCCGACCATAGTTTGTAAAAAGCGGATAAGAAAAGGTTCAAATGCCTGACTATACACCATCAAAAGCGGGAGCAGAGGTGTTCCGCTGTAAGACGGTGTGAATGTCCGACCATATTTGGTAAAAAGCGGGTAAGAAAAGGTTAAAATACCCGACTGTACACAATCAATAGCGGGAGAGGAGGTGTTCAGCTGCAAGAAGGTGTGAATGTCCACCCATAATTCCTGAAAAATGGGTAAGAAAAGGTGCGAATGCCCAACCATACATTACCAAAAGCAGGTGTGAATGTCAGATCATAATTTGAAAAAAGCTGATGAGAAAGGGTGAGAATGCCCGACTATACACCATCAAATGCGGGAGCGGAGTTGTTCGGCTGTGAGTAAGTGTGAATCTCCGACCATAATTGCTGAAAAATGTGTTAGAAAAGGTAAGAATGGCGGTCCATACATCATCAAAAGCGGGAGAGGTGGTGTTCGGCTGCAAGTAGGTGTGAATGTCCAGCCATAATTACTAACAAACGGGTAAGAAAAGATAGTATTGCCAGACCATACATGATCAAAACAGGGAGCGGAGGTGGTTCAGCTGCAAGAAGGTGTGAATGTCCGACTAAAGTTCAAATATATTAACAAAAGCGGGAGGAGAGGTCTTCGGATGAGAGTGGTTGAGAATTTCCAACCATAATCTATAAAATGCGGTGAAAAAAAAGGTGTGTTAGAACACTAAAAGGTGGAGCGGAAGTGTTCGGCTGCAAGAAGGTGTGAATGTCCGACTATATTTGGTGAAAAGCAGGTGAAGCAAGGTCTGAATGCCCAACCTTACATCATCAAAAGCGAGATCAGAGGTGTTTGGCTGCATGAAGGCCATAGTTTGCCAAAAGCGGGTAAGCTGCGAATGACCGACTAAATATCAACAAAAGGTCTTCGGATGCAAGTGGGTGTGAATATCCCACCATACAAGTATGGTGGAGAGGAAGCTGTGAACAGCCGACCATAGTTGGCAAAAAGCGGGTGAGAAAAGGTGCGAATGTCAAACCATACATGATCAAAACAGGGAGCGGAGGTGTTTGGCTGTGACAAGGTGTGAATGTCCTACCAAAATTAATGAAAAGCGGGCAACAAGTAGGTTTGAATGCCCAACCATACATCATCAAAAGCAGGAGTGGATGTGTTCGGCTACAAGGTTTGAATGTCCGAGCATAGTTTGTAAAAAGCGGGTAAGAAAAGGTTCGAATGCCCAAACATACACCATCAAAAGAGGGAGCGGAGGTGTTCCGCTGTAAGAAGGTGTGAATGTCCGACCATAGTTGGTAAAAAATGGGTAAGAAAAGGTTAAAATACCCGACTGTACACAATCAATAGCGGGAGCGGATGTGTTTGGCTACAAGAATGTGTGACAGTCCGACCATGGTTTGTAAAAAAACGGGTAAGAAAAGGTGCGAATGCCCGACAATGTATGATCAAAAGAGGGAGCGGAGGTTTTCGGCTACAAGAAGGTTTGAATGTCCGACCATAGTTTGTAAAAAGCGGGTAAGAAAAGGTTCAAATGCCTGACTATACACCATCAAAAGCGGGAGCGGAGGTGTTCCCCTGTAAGACGGTGTGAATGTCCGACCATAGTTGGTAAAAAGCGGGTAAGAAAAGGTTAAAATACCTGACTGTACACAATCAATAGCGGGAGTGGAGTTGTTCGGCTACAAGAAGGTGTGAAAGTTCAACCATGGTTTGTAAAAAGCTGCTAAGTAAAGGTTCAAATGCCCGAATATATACCATCAAAAGCGGAAGCGGAGGTGTTCGGCTGCAAGAAGGTGTGAACGTCCGACCAAAGTTTGCAAAAAGCAGTTAAGAAAAGGTTCGAATGCCCGAATATATACCATCAAAAGCGGGAGCAGAGCTGTTCCACTGCAAGTAGGTGTGAATGTCCAGCCATAATTACTCACAAACGGGTAAGAAAAGGTAGTATTGCCAGACCATACATGATCAAAACAGGGAGCTGAGGTGGTTCAGCTGCAAGGTGTGAATGTCTGACTATAGTTTGTAAAAAGCGGGTAAGACAAGGTGCGAATGCCCGACAATGTATGATCAAAAGAGGGAGTGGAGGTCTTCGGCTGCAAGGTCTGAATGTCCAACCATAATTTCTAAAAACCGGGTAAGAAAAGGCTCGAAAGCCCGACTATACACAATCAAATGCGGGAGCGGAGTTGTTCGGCTGTGAGTAAGTGTGAATCTCCGACCATAATTGCTGAAAAATGTGTTAGAAAAGGTAAGAATGCCGGTCCAAACATCATCAAAAGCGGGAGAGGTGGTGTTCGGCTGCAAGTAGGTGTGAATGTCCAGCCATAATTACTAACAAACGGGTAAGAAAAGGTAGTATTGCCAGACCATACATGATCAAAACAGGGAGCGGAGGTGGTTCAGCTGCAAGAAGGTGTGAATGTCCGACTAAAGTTCAAATATATTAACAAAAGCGGGAGGAGAGGTCTTCGGATGAGAGTGGTTGAGAATTTCCAACCATAATCTATAAAATGCGGTGAAAAAAAAGGTGTGATAGAACACTAAAAGGTGGAGCGGAAGTGTTCGGCTGCAAGAAGGTGTGAATGTCCGACTATATTTGGTGAAAAGCAGGTGAAGCAAGGTCTGAATGCCCAACCTTACATCATCAAAAGCGAGATCAGAGGTGTTTGGCTGCATGAAGGCCATAGTTTGCCAAAAGCGGGTAAGCTGCGAATGACCGACTAAATATCAACAAAAGGTCTTCGGATGCAAGTGGGTGTGAATATCCCACCATACAAGTATGGTGGAGAGGAAGCTGTGAACAGCCGACCATAGTTGGCAAAAAGCGGGTGAGAAAAGGTGCGAATGTCAAACCATACATGATCAAAACAGGGAGCGGAGGTGTTTGGCTGTGACAAGGTGTGAATGTCCACCCAAAATTAATGAAAAGCGGGCAACAAGTAGGTTTGAATGCCCAACCATACATCATCAAAAGCAGGAGTGGATGTGTTCGGCTACAAGGTTTGAATGTCCGAGCATAGTTTGTAAAAAGCGGGTAAGAAAAGGTTCGAATGCCCAAACATACACCCTCAAAAGAGGGAGCGGAGGTGTTCCGCTGTAAGAAGGTGTGAATGTCCGACCATAGTTGGTAAAAAACGGGTAAGAAAAGGTTAAAATACCCGACTGTACACAATCAATAGCGGGAGCGGATGTGTTTGGCTACAAGAATGTGTGACAGTCCGACCATGGTTTGTAAAAAAACGGGTAAGAAAAGGTGCGAATGCCCGACAATGTATGATCAAAAGAGGGAGCGGAGGTTTTCGGCTACAAGAAGGTTTGAATGTCCGACCATAGTTTGTAAAAAGCGGGTAAGAAAAGGTTCAAATGCCTGACTATACACCATCAAAAGCGGGAGCGGAGGTGTTCCGCTGTAAGACGGTGTGAATGTCCGACCATAGTTGGTAAAAAGCGGGTAAGAAAAGGTTAAAATACCTGACTGTACACAATCAATAGCGGGAGTGGAGTTGTTCGGCTACAAGAAGGTGTGAAAGTTCAACCATGGTTTGTAAAAAGCTGCTAAGTAAAGGTTCAAATGCCCGAATATATACCATCAAAAGCGGAAGCGGAGGTGTTCGGCTGCAAGAAGGTGTGAACGTCCGACCAAAGTTTGCAAAAAGCAGTTAAGAAAAGGTTCGAATGCCCGAATATATACCATCAAAAGCGGGAGCAGAGCTGTTCCACTGCAAGTAGGTGTGAATGTCCAGCCATAATTACTCACAAACGGGTAAGAAAAGGTAGTATTGCCAGACCATACATGATCAAAACAGGGAGCTGAGGTGGTTCAGCTGCAAGGTGTGAATGTCTGACTATAGTTTGTAAAAAGCGGGTAAGACAAGGTGCGAATGCCCGACAATGTATGATCAAAAGAGGGAGTGGAGGTCTTCGGCTGCAAGGTCTGAATGTCCAACCATAATTTCTAAAAACCGGGTAAGAAAAGGCTCGAAAGCCCGACTATACACAATCAAAAGCGGGAGCGGGAGGTTTTCAGCTGCAAATCCTTCACTCAAACCAAGTGAAAACTGCTTTGTCCTTCATATTTATCAATGTCTAGATCGACTTCAACAAAGAACAACATTGTACTTTGTAGTAAAGAAAGAGCAAATCAAAAGTTTTAGGAATCCGAGAATAAGCTTATTTTCATGAGTTCTGCACGATTATTGATTTTACTATAAATGAACGCCTTCACTCAAACTATGTTAAAACTGCTTTGTCCTTCATATTTATCAATGTCTAGATTGACTTCAACAAAGAACAACACTGGATTTTGCAGTAGAAGAAAGAGCAACACTGAAGCATCAGTAATCCGAGAATAAGCTTATTTTCATACGTTCTGCATGATTTGGGATTTTATGTATAAAATGAATTCCTTCACTCAAACCAAGTTAAAACTGCTTTGTCCTTCATATTTATCAATGTCTAGATCGACTTCAACAAAGAACAACATTGTATTTTGCAGTAGAAGAAAAAGCAACACTGAAGGATCAGGAATCCGAGAATAAGCTTCTTTTCATACGTTTTGCATGATTTGGGATTTTATGTATAAAATGAATTCCTTCACTCAAACCAAGTGAAAACTGCTTTGTCCTTCATATTTATCAATGTCTAGATTTACTTCAACAAAGAACAACATTGTATTTTGCAGTAGAAGAAATAGCAACACTGAAGGATCAGGAATCCGAAAACAAGCTTATTTTCATACGTTCTGCTTGATTTGGGATTTTGCTATAAAATTAATTCCTTCACTCAAACAAAGTGGAAACTGCTTTGTTCTTCATATTTAACAATGTCTATATAAATTTCAACAAAGAACAAGGCTGTATTTTTCATTATAGGAAAGAGCAACAATGGAGGATCAGGAATCCGAGAAAAAGCTTACTTTCATGAGTCCTGCACGATTTCGGATTTTCCTATAAAATTAATTGCTTTGCTCAAACCAAGTTAAAATTGCTTTGTCCTTCATAGTTATCCATGTCTAAAATGTATCAAGCATAAAGTTCCTCATATTACCCTGAATGAGAAAGAAGAGATTGAGCAATACGTTCCTTATGCGGAGTTATGCATGATTTCGGATTTTGCTATAAAATTCATTCCTTCACACCTTTTTTTTTCACCACATTTTATAGATTATGGTTGGAAATTCTCAACCACTCTAATCCGAAGACCTCTCCTCCCGCTTTTGTTAATATATTTGAACTTTAGTTGGACATTCACCCCTTTTTGCAGCTAAACCACCTCCGCTCCCTGTTTTGATCAGGTATGGTCTGGCAATACTACATTTTCTTACCCGTTTGTGAGTAATTATGGCTGGATATTCACACCTACTTGCAGCTGAACACAATCTCTCTCGCTTTTAATTATGTTTGGATATTCGAACCTTTTCTTTACTGCTTTTTGCCAACTTTGGTCGGACGTTCACACCTTCTTGCAGCCGAACACCTCCGCTTCCGCTTTTGATGGTATATATTCGGGCATTTGAACCTTTACTTAGCAGCTTTTTACAAACCATGGTTGAACTTTCACACCTTCTTGTAGCCGAACAACTCCGCTCCCGCTATTGATTGTGTACAGTCGGGTATTTTAACCTTTTCTTACCCGCTTTTTACCAACTATGGTCGGACATTCACACCGTCTTACAGCGGAACATCTCCGCTCCCTCTTTTGATGGTGTATAGTCAGGCATTTGAACCTTTTCTTACCCGCTTTTTACAAACTATGGTCGGACATTCAAACCTTCTTGTAGCCGAAAACCTCTGCTCCCTCTTTTGATTATACATTGTCGGGCATTCGCACCTTATCTTACCCGCTTTGTACAAACTATAGTCAGACATTCACACCTTGGTGCTGAACCACCTCAGCTCCCTGTTTTGATCATGTATGGTATGGCAATACTACCTTTTCTTACCCGTTTGTGAGTAATTATGGCTGGACATTCACACCTACTTGCAGTCGAATAGCTCTGCTCCCGCTTTTGATTATGTTTGGTTGGATATTCGAACCTTTTCTTAACTGCTTTTTACAAACTTTGGTCGGACGTTCACACCTTCTTGCAGCCGAACACCTCCGCTTCCGCTTTTGATGGTATATATTCGGGCATTCGAACCTTTTCTTACCCGCTTTTTACAAACCATGGTTGGACTTTCACACCTTCTTGTAGCCGAACAACTCCGCTCCCGCTATTGATTGTGTACAGTCGGGTATTTTAACCTTTTCTTACCCGCTTTTTACCAACTATGGTCGGACATTTACACCTTCTTACAGCGGAACACCTCCGCTCCCTCTTTTGATGGTCTATGTTTGGGCATTCGAACCTTTTCTTACCCGCTTTTTACAAACTATGGTCGGACATTCAAACCTTCTTCTAGCCGAACACATCCACTCCTGCTTTTGATGATGTATGGTTTGGCATTCGCACCCTTTTTTTACCCATTTTTCAGGAATTATGGGTGGACATTCAGACCTTCTTGCAGCCGAAAACCTCCGCTCCCTCTTTTGATCATGCATTGTCGGGCATTCGCACCTTGTCTTACCCGCTTTTTATAAACTTTAGTTGGACATTCACACCTTCTTGCAGCTGAACGACCTCCGCTCCCTGTTTTGATCATGTATGGTCTGGCAATACTACCTTTTCTTACCCGTTTGTGAGTAATTAATCCCAAAATATTGAGCATAAAATAAGTCTTTATGCTGATGATGTATTACTTTTCCTTCAGAACTCACAGACGTCTCTCACTCACACGATCACACTCATAAATAAATTCTCAACACTTTCTGACTACTCTATCAACTGGTCTAAGACCACAGTTCTGCCCATTAACTGTAGGGTCCATAATATACCTGCGATCACTTTACAGTCAGTAAATATTAGATATTTAGGCATAAACATTTCCTCCAGGCTCTCAGAGCTAACAAAGCTAAATTATGTGCAATTATTAAAGACAGTAGAGGACGATCTCTCGTTGGAAGTCCTTACCTATATCACTTATGGGGAGAGTTACATCCATTAAAATGATGATACTACCAAAAGTTAACTATTTGTTCTCAATGATCCCCATAAAACCATCTGCTACTTGGTTTAAGTAACTAGATTCATGCATCTCCAAATTTCTGTGGAAAAACAAACCACCACGTATTAGTTTAAAAACCCTACAGAAGACCAAGGACAATGGTGGATTAGATTTACCTCATTTTCAGCACTATTCCTTAGCCAATAGGTTACAATATATATCAAAATGGTTTAAACCTTGTTTTTGTCACAGTTCCCAGAGACGTTGTAATCGTTGAGGATTCTATATTCACCCCCTCATTAGAGGCACGTGTTGCAGATTGATGACACTGAATCTTCTTCTCTGTTCATTGCTGGCATCATTCCCAGCATCGTAAGTGTTCGTGGCATTGTTAGCCTCTTCTTCTGGATTTTGATATCGAGAATCCTTTTGTATTTCTGGTTTGTCAGTACTCTCTCTTCGTTCACCGGCGTCTTCGTCTTTTTGTCCTTGAGTTTGGTGATTTTTTCTTCTTTTGATGCCTTGACACAATGTGACAGGTGATACCACGTGGGAGATCCTGTAACTTGGACTGCTGTCCCTGTGCTGCGAAATGGCTGTGCTGCTCAAATGGTCTCTCCTTCATCATGGTTACATGCTGCCATTCCGACATCTCGCCATTCCGACATGGGTCTCCAATTGTCGGAATGGCGACACTTAATTTTTTATCAAACGTCCCACCATTCCGACACTTTTTTCCTCCTATGGTCGGAATGGCGGTATGTTTTTTTTTTTTTAACATACCGCCATTCCGACAGTTCCTTTTAATAGCCTATTTTTTACCCAAAACATTTTGCACTAATGATATGCCGGCGCAAATACGCCCTACAGTTTGGCGCACAAGCTCTGCACATGCAGAGGCCACAGCCTCGCAAACAAACTTTAATAATCTATTATCAAAATCCCCTGAATTTCAAATATAAAAATACAGATATTAATGTAACTCTGGCGAGACTGAAACTGATTAAGCAGAAATACAGTGTCAGTGAGCTGTCACAGCAGCCAGCTGGAGCGGAGCTCTCCACAGAGCCCATGCGTCTTTTGCACGCTGTCATCATATGCAAAAGTAATAATTGCAATTACAGATATCACGGCTACTGCACAGGACACAGTTGCGAGCACTCTGCCTTGCCTTGCCAATAGGAGAAGAGAGAAATGACAGCATAGAACGTATAAAACACAACAAAATGCAGTAAAACCGTTTATTCATGTTATTCACGTGATTTATGAGTACTCGCTCCAATTTTGGGAAGCGCGGATGGGCTTTGCGCATTTGGCACAAACACACAGCCGTTGCGCAAGGCTTTATACAGCCTGTTGATATCTTAAGGACGTAACTGGTCACACCTGGGAGTAAATGTCATGTAGAGATTGTTTTTACATGACATTACAGCTGAACATATAGCTTTCATCCACAAACCAATGTGGGAGAGCCCGAAGACGCATGTGCCAGACGCACATAGGCATGCGTAAAACCAATTTTGACCACTTCATACTGTTTATTTGCTTTCTTTTAGTTAACTTTCGTTTCTTTTGGATTCTTGTGCGTGTTATGAAGCCGTTTTGGTCCATGTTTGTAAGCCTTTTTTTCCTGGATTAAATTTTCGGAAGTTGAAACAAGTGGCATTGGAGTGTGTGATTGAAAACCACCGCGGACTGCTTCTCCTCCTCCAGTTGCCGAGACTTTGTGTTTTTAATAACGCTTGTCTATAAACATGTGTTAAACATATAAATTGCATGAACAGAAAGAAGGGACTCACCTGTTGAGTAACACACATTTCCTTATACAGAAAGCCTTGTCGGAATGGTGGGACATTTGAATGTCGGAATGGTGGGACGTTTGCATGTCGGAATGGTGGTATGTCGGAATGGTGGTATGTCGGAATGGTGGTATGTCGGAATAGCGGGATGTCGGAATGGCGGGATTTCGGAATGGGTGTTGCCACCCCCTTCATCATATACACTTTTATTTATACATCACCTTCCACCATGAAGCGTTGTCCCTTTTTGTTTCTCTCTTTGTTCTTAAAATGCTGTTATGCATGTCTAAACCAATCCATTAAATTAGATCATTTTGGCAGTAAAGCGATCTACATTGTGCTTGGTCGCAAAGCTGCTCATCTGTGGTAAACAGCTCTTCAGAAAGGCATTCTTCAATTGATTTCACTAATTTCATGTAATAATTTTGTGATTTCCTACAAAACTACACTTCTTATCCCATCTGTCTGAGTATTTAATATTGTCTGGATCCCGTTAAAACATGTAATTTTCCCATCTAATTCCTTGTTTGCTTTAAAACAAGAATTCCCCATTTTCTATCCCTTCAGTAGCCAACCAGTTTGTATGGAGTACACTGGAGCAACTTGACTGATCAGTAAAACACTGCTTTTGTTGTCACCGCAAGGCATCCCCCGTCGGTTGTTTCACTGAGACACTACTGAGTAACTATAACTCAACACAGTTTATACACATAACATTCATATACATACTAACAAACAAACAAACAATTATTTATCGCGATTTTCTCATCTCTGTTTGAACGTACACCCAGGTAAATATTCCTGTAGTCTTCTCATACCGACTATGGACCCATTCATTGTTTAACTTCACTGTTTTGCAAATCCTAATTGAATATTACACATTGACATTGAACTTTACTGGATAAGCAGGTCTTCATTGCATTCAGCAACCTATATGTGAGCATCTATGTGTAAGCTGTTCTTCTTTGCATTTATCAGCAGCAAGCAATTCTTCATTGCACATGCATATGAAAATAGTAAAACAATTCCAATGCGTTAGCGAAACCTTCTATATCAGGAGTGTCCATCATGATGCTGGGAATAGAACCTCTTTCCCATATAGTTCAACCTTCATTACTCAACTGATCATAACTCCGCAATGAGCACATTTCAAAGTATCATTCCTCTACATGTATTCAAAAATCTATGTGTAAATGTTTAATATTTCTTATATTTGTTGATGTCATTCTGTGTGCATGTGGCCTAAACCCAATCTCTGTGTGGCAATTTTAATTTAAACAAGTTGAACTCTGCCTCTGATCATTTAAAAAAGGTGTGTACCAATATCAACCTTTCTCAGGTAATTACAGATCCTACAAAACCAAAGAGATCCTTCAAGGTTGTCCCTGATTGGCTCAATCTTAGCAAATCAAAGGTAGAAAATCCGCAGTATCTGAACTTGGTGTTAGTTATCACTGCTCAATAGCCTGTATCAGAATTGCAAAAATGAAAACATTAGGTCCACGCTTGGTATCCAGATCCTGAAACATCTCCATGAGCAGGCTTTTTTTTAACTGATCTGTTGAATAGTTATATGACACTGTTAAAATCCCAGATGAAGATCTAGCACTTGACCATTTTTGTAAATCTTCTAATTCCATAGTTGATAAACACGCCCCTTTTAAAAAGTATAGAACTTAGAACAGGTCTATCCCTGGCTTTCGGCAGAACTGTCTTCTTTACTTTTTTTTCCCCTTGTCCTGTTCAGCATTATGTCAGAAGAATTGTAGTCTGAATACCTTTGATGCCAAACAGATTTGTTTTGCCAAGGGAAGTTTTATAAATGTAAAGCTCCCCTTGATGCCCATTTATTTATTTCTGTTTACAATATATGACATGAACTGAACTGAACCGGACCGGGGGACAAGGAAAGAAGAAGAGGAAAGAAGAGGAAACAGAACAAAAATAGAAACAAAAACCAGACAACCAGCTGCTACACCTGTAAAAAACAAAACAGACAACAATCCATGGCTTATGAGGGGAATCCAGCCTTAGCGCCACCAGGAGCACCTGAAAGCAGACAAGCAGAGAAAAAACACACACAAACAAAAACAAGCACAAGAAGCGGCAATCGCATACAACACAGCTGTGGATATAGATGACCTGAGACGACATGATAATACATCAACTGCTTAGTGACCATGCTACTGGACTAATGAATGTGTGTGTGTGTGTGTGAGAACATGCAACACCCATGGCACAGGACCTACATGATAACCGTGCTTAGTTATGAGTGTATAAGCGTACAGGGCCACAATCCACAGCCCCCCCCCCCAAGCAATCAGAAGCAGGCAGAGAGGGCCACAAGACCCAGGCCACCAGCAGCCCCCACAGAGCACAGAACCCAGGCAGCCCACTGCAGGGGCAACCACGCATCCACCCAGAAGACTGCAGAGGAAGCCCCCGGAAAGAGCCCCCATAAGCATAGGGCAGAGGCACTCCGGGAACCAGGGGTAACAGCCCACCGACCCCGCCAGGCCCCAGCCGCCCAGACATGGGCCGTGCACTGGACCTGGGCCCCAGGAGCCCGAGCGCCCCCAAACCCCCCGGCAGAGGCCCCACCCAATACCCAGGAGGGCCAAGCGCCCCAGACAGCCACAAAGTGGGTCAGCGCCTGCCCCAGCGCCCCTGGCCAAGTGCCCTGGGAGTCAAGACGTGCCCACAGGTGGGTGAAGTCGCGAGCAGTGGGGAGAGGCAACGCTGATGCCCCATCGGGAGAAACACAGGCAGGCCAGGCGACAGCAAGTCCCAGATCCAGGCCCAATCATTACCACACACACTTTCACGTCCCATACATCCACACATCCTACCTCCCTCGACTCTGCTGGGGTGTAGTGCAGCGGGCACACCAGGAGGCCAGCAACCCCCCAGCCACCAAAGACCCCGAACCAGCAGAACAATTAATTAATCCTCCTGGCCCCTCCTGCCCCAAGCAGACACCAGGAAGCAGGGGTGTGCGAAGAAGACCCCTCCCCTCACCCTTCTGGCTCTTCAATATTTTCTAATAGTGAGCAATTAAAATTGAGGGGCAGCCAAACTTGTAGAACTGGGAGCGCGGCACTCTGGGCAGCCTACATACCCAAAGAGCCCCGCCCACCAGATGCCACTCAGTGTAACCACCCCCCAAGACCTAATGTGTGTGTGTGAGTGTGTTTGATAAGTACTAATGTCTAAGGTGTAATTAAAACAGGGGCAGGGAACTGCAGAGTGCAACCAAAGGGGACCACCTACGTGGCCCCATCCACTACACCCCACCGAACACACACGCCCCCAAAACCCTTCATGTGTGAGTGTGTGCTGTGTACAGGAGCCAGAAGGGAGAGGGGTATGGGAATATATACCGGGGGAGCTACTCTCCCCCAGAGAGGGCAGCCAGGGACTGGCTGCAATAGGCATCCCCGCTACCTGGGAGCCAACAATGGGCAGGAGGGCCTGATGTCCACCAGGCTCGGGGCCTGCAGCGACCATATTCCGGGAGCTACTGTACCCCCAGAAGGTACCCATCCCGCCCAACCCCACTCAACCCAACCCCACCCAGGAGGACCTCTACAAAAAACAAACAAACAACATCAAAAAACAAACAAACAAACCACCCGGTCACACCAGTCGCAGCAGCCCGGGCCTGAGACCCACCATCACCCAGCAACCCACCACCACCACTATGTGATAAAACTAATCAGAGGGGACCAGAGAGAATGAAATTCAGCCAATTGATGTTTTGAGGAGGCAGACATTGTTTCCATGCTAATATAATCTAAAAGAAAATTTCTAAACTGGTTAATACACAGATTGTTCTTCGCTTTCCAGTTCATGAGAATAGTTTTCTTTGCGATACATAACACTGTGACAACCATGTGTGCTGATTTAATTTCCATGTTGATGTTGTCTAAGTCACCCAGTATGCACAGTGTGGGGCATGCAGGGATGCTACACTTTAGCCATGTTGATAGGTCCTCACAGACTTCAAGCCAGAACTTCTGGACAGGCGCACAAAACCACAAAGCGTGTGCATAATCATCAGGTGTGTTATCTGTGCAATGTGAGCAGATGTTTGAGTGTGTTAGACCCATCCTGAACATCCTTTGTCCTGTATAGTGTGTTCTATGAAGGATTTTGAGCTGTATGAGCTGTAAATTAGGATTTCGAGTCTTTATGAAGGTGTTCAAACATATTTGTGGTTAGAAGCTATGACCAGAACTGATGGATAAATCTGCCTCCAATTTTGAGGATGGAAGAGACATTGTGTCATCTATCTTAGACAATAATTTATATATTTTTGATAGTAGATTTGGGGTACAGATGCTTAGAAATTCTGCTACCCTAGTCGGGGGTTGTAAGTCTGGTTGGTGGAGGATATATCCATCCATCCATCCATCATCTGCCGCTTATCCGGGGGTCAGGTCGCGGGAGCAGCAGCTTGAGCAGAGAAACCCAGACGTCTCTGTCCCCGGCCACTTCCTCCAGCTCTTCCGGGGGGCCCCCGAGGCGTTCCCAGGCCAGCCGAGAGACATAGTCTCTCCAACGTGTCCTGGGTCTCCCCCGGGGTCTCCTCCCAGTGGGACGTGCCCGGAACACCTCCCCAGGGAGGCGCCCAGGGGGCATCCTAACCAGATGCCCGAGCCACCTCATCTGACTCCTCTCAATGCGGAGGAGCAGCGGTTCTACTCCGAGCCCCTCCCGGATGACTGAGCTTCTCACCCTATCTCTAAGGGAGAGCCCAGACACCCTGCGGAGGAAACCCATTTCGGCCGCTTGTATTCGCGATCTTGTTCTTTCGGTCACTACCCACAACTCGTGACCATAGGTGAGGATGGGAACGTAGATTGACCAGTAAGTAGAGAGCTTCGCCTTCTGGCTCAGCTCCCTCTTCACAACGACGGGTCGGTGCAGAGCCTGCAACACTGCAGGCGCCGCACCGATCCGCCCGTCAATCTCCCGCTCCATTCGTCCGTCACTCGTGAACAAGACCCCGAGATACTTGAACTCCTCCTCTTGGGGAAGGATCTCATTCCCGACCCGGAGAGAGCATTCCACCCTTTTCCGGCTGAGAACCATAGTCTCAGATTTGGAGGTGCTGATTCTCATCCCAGCCGCTTCACACTCGGCTGCGAATCACTCCAGTGAGAGCTGAAGGTCACGGCCTGACGACGCTAACAGAACCACATCATCTGCAAAAAGCAGAGACCCGATTCTGAGGTCGCCAAATGGGACACCCTCAACGCCCTGGCTCCGCCTAGAAATTCTGTCCATAAAAGTTAGGAACAGAATCGGTGACAAAGGGCAGCCCTGACGGAGTCCAACTCTCACCAGAAACGTATCCGACTTACTGCCGGAAATGCGGACCAAACTCTGGCACCGGTCATACAGAGACCGAACGGCCCCTATCAAGGGGTCCGGCACTCCATATTCCCGGAGCACCCCCCACAGGACTCCACGAGGGACACGGTCGAACGCTTTCTCCAAGTCCACAAAACACATGTAGACTGGTTGGGCGAACTCCCATGCACCCTCCAGGATCCTGCCGAGGGTATAGAGCTGGTCCACTGTTCCACGGCCAGGACGAAAGCCACACTGCATCTCCTGAATCCGAGGCTCGATTATCCGACGGATCCTCCTCTCCAATACCCCCGAATAGACCTTACCAGGGAGGCTGAGGAGTGTGATACCCCTATAGTTGGAACACACCCTCCGGTCCCCCTTTTTAAAGAGGGGGACCACCACCCCAATCTGCCAGTCCAGAGGCACTGTCCCCGATGTCCACGCGATACTGCAGAGGCGTGTCAGCCAAGACAGCCCTACAACATCCAGAGCCTTGAGAAACTCAGGACGGACCTCATCCACCCCCGGGGCCTTGCCACCGAGGAGCTTTTTAACCACCTCGGCAACCTCAGCCCCAGAAATGGGAGGCCCCGTCTCCGAGCTCTCCGACTCTGCCTCTTCCGAGCACGTGTTGGTAGGATTGAGGAGTTCCTCGAAGTACTCCCCCCACCGACTCACAACATCCCTAGTTGAGGTCAGCAAAGCCCCGTCCCCACTGTAAACAGTGTTGACTGTGAGCCGCTCCCCCCCCCCTGAGACGCCGGATGGTGGACCAGAATCTTTTCGAGGCCGTCCGGAAATCGTTCTCCATGGTCTCACCGAACTCCTCCCAGGCCCGAGTTTTTGCCTCAGCAACCGCCGAAGCCGTGGCCCGTCTGGCCCGTCGGTACCTATCAGCTTCTTCCAGGGTCCCACTGGCCAAAAAGGCCCGATAGGACTCCTTCTTCAGCTTGACGGCTTCCCTCACCACTGGTGTCCACCAGCAGGTTCGAGGGTTGCCGCCACGACAGGCACCGACCACCTTACGGCCACAACTCCGACCAGCTGCCTCGGCAATGGAGTCACGGAACATGGCCCATTCGGACTCAATGTCCCCCACCTCAAATATGGTTGAAGCTCTGCCGGAGGTGGGAGTTAAAGCTCCTTCTGACGGGGGATTCTGACAAACGTTCCCAGCAGACCCTCACAATACGTTTGGGCCTGCCAGGTCTGATCGGCCGTGAATTGTTGAAACTTGATTTGAAGTGGATAAATAAGGAAGACAAACAGTTTTAAGTCAGGCTGATAGCAATTAATTTTATAGCAAAATCTGTATTTCGTCATTTGTCGAGAGATGCTTATTGCTGAAGAAGTTCTTTCTCATTCTACAAAGTACAACGTTGTTTATCATTGAAACTTGATTAGACATGAATAAATATGAAGGACAAAGCAGTCTTAACTTGGTTTGAGTTAAGGAATTCGTTTTATAGGAGAATCCGAATTCGTGCATAACTCGTAAAATAGAGCTTATTTTCTGAATTCTAAAGAATGAGTCTGGTTCTTTCTCATAATACAAAGTTTGTTGTTTATTGTTGAAACTTCATCAGACCGTTAGATATAGTCGGACTCACCTCGACGCACGGCTTGGGATCTGGAACCAGTACTCTTGAGAGGGGTTGGTCTCTCTTCCACTCTGGAGTTGCCCGTGGTGAGAGGCGCAGAGCAGGTGTGGGCATACTTATTGCCCCCCGGCTGTGTGCCAGTACATTGGGGTTTACCCCAGTGAACGAGAGGGTAGCCTCCCTCCGCCTTGGGTGGGGGGACGAGTCCTGACTGTTGTTTGTGCCTATGCGCCAAACAGCAGTTCAGAGTACCTACCCTTTTTGGAGTCTCTGGGGGAGGCACTGGAGAATGCTCCTACCGGAGACTCCCTCATTCTGCTGGGGGACTTCAATGCTCACGTGGGCAATGACAGTGAGACCTGGAGGGGTGTGATTGGGAGGAACGGCCCCCCCGATCTGAATCAGAGTGGTGTTATGTTGTTGGACTTCTGTGCCAGTCATAGACTGTCCATAACGAACACCATGTTCAGGCATAAGGGTGTCCATATGTGCACTTGGCACCAGGACACCCTTGGCCGCAGTTCGATGATCGACTTTGTGGTTGTATCATCGGACTTGCGGCCGTATGTCCTGGACACTGGGTGAAGAGAGGGGCGGAGCTGTCAACTGATCACCACCTGGTGGTGAGTTGGCTCCGCTGGTGGGGGAGGATGCCGATCAGACCTGGCAGGCCCAAACGTATTGTGAGGGTCTGCTGGGAACGTTTGTCAGAATCCCCCGTCAGAAGGAGCTTTAACTCCCACCTCCGGCAGAGCTTCAACCATATTTGAGGTGGGGGACATTGAGTCCGAATGGGCCATGTTCCGTGACTCCATTGCCGAGGCAGCTGGTCGGAGTTGTGGCCGTAAGGTGGTCGGTGCCTGTCGTGGCGGCAACCCTCGAACCTGCTGGTGGACACCAGTGGTGAGGGAAGCCGTCAAGCTGAAGAAGGAGTCCTATCGGGCCTTTTTGGCCAGTGGGACCCTGGAAGAAGCTGATAGGTACCGACGGGCCAGACGGGCCACGGCTTCGGCGGTTGCTGAGGCAAAAACTCGGGCCTGGGAGGAGTTCGGTGAGACCATGGAGAACGATTTCCGGACGGCCTCGAAAAGATTCTGGTCCACCATCCGGCGTCTCAGGGGGGGGGGGGGCGGCTCACAGTCAACACTGTTTACAGTGGGGACGGGGCTTTGCTGACCTCAACTAGGGATGTTGTGAGTCGGTGGGGGGAGTACTTCGAGGAACTCCTCAATCCTACCAACACGTGCTCGGAAGAGGCAGAGTCGGAGAGCTCGGAGACGGGGCCTCCCATTTCTGGGGCTGAGGTTGCCGAGGTGGTTAAAAAGCTCCTCGGTGGCAAGGCCCCGGGGGTGGATGAGGTCCGTCCTGAGTTTCTCAAGGCTCTGGATGTTGTAGGGCTGTCTTGGCTGACACGCCTCTGCAGTATCGCGTGGACATCGGGGACAGTGCCTCTGGACTGGCAGATTGGGGTGGTGGTCCCCCTCTTTAAAAAGGGGGACCGGAGGGTGTGTTCCAACTATAGGGGTATCACACTCCTCAGCCTCCCTGGTAAGGTCTATTCGGGGGTATTGGAGAGGAGGATCCGTCGGATAATCGAGCCTCGGATTCAGGAGATGCAGTGTGGCTTTCGTCCTGGCCGTGGAACAGTGGACCAGCTCTATACCCTCGGCAGGATCCTGGAGGGTGCATGGGAGTTCGCCCAACCAGTCTACATGTGTTTTGTGGACTTGGAGAAAGCGTTCGACCGTGTCCCTCGTGGAGTCCTGTGGGGGGTGCTCCGGGAATATGGAGTGCCGGACCCCTTGATAGGGGCCGTTCGGTCTCTGTATGACCGGTGCCAGAGTTTGGTCCGCATTTCCGGCAGTAAGTCGGATACGTTTCTGGTGAGAGTTGGACTCCGTCAGGGCTGCCCTTTGTCACCGATTCTGTTCCTAACTTTTATGGACAGAATTTCTAGGCGGAGCCAGGGCGTTGAGGGTGTCCCATTTGGCGACCTCAGAATCGGGTCTCTGCTTTTTGCAGATGATGTGGTTCTGTTAGCGTCGTCAGGCCGTGACCTTCAGCTCTCACTGGAGTGATTCGCAGCCGAGTGTGAAGCGGCTGGGATGAGAATCAGCACCTCCAAATCCGAGACTATGGTTCTCAGCCGGAAAAGGGTGGAATGCTCTCTCCGGGTCGGGAATGAGATCCTTCCCCAAGAGGAGGAGTTCAAGTATCTCGGGGTCTTGTTCACGAGTGACGGACGAATGGAGCGGGAGATTGACGGGCGGATCGGTGCGGCGCCTGCAGTGTTGCAGGCTCTGCACCGACCCGTCGTTGTGAAGAGGGAGCTGAGCCAGAAGGCGAAGCTCTCTACTTACTGGTCAATCTACGTTCCCATCCTCACCTATGGTCACGAGTTGTGGGTAGTGACCGAAAGAACAAGATCGCGAATACAAGCGGCCGAAATGGGTTTCCTCCGCAGGGTGTCTGGGCTCTCCCTTAGAGATAGGGTGAGAAGCTCAGTCATCCGGGAGGGGCTCGGAGTAGAACCGCTGCTCCTCCGCATTGAGAGGAGTCAGATGAGGTGGCTCGGGCATCTGGTTAGGATGCCCCCTGGGCGCCTCCCTGGGGAGGTGTTCCGGGCACGTCCCACTGGGAGGAGACCCCGGGGGAGACCCAGGACACGTTGGAGAGACTATGTCTCTCGGCTGGCCTGGGAACGCCTCGGGGGCCCCCCGGAAGAGCTGGAGGAAGTGGCCGGGGACAGAGACGTCTGGGTTTCTCTGCTCAAGCTGCTGCTCCCGCGACCCGACCCCCGGATAAGCGGCAGATGATGGATGGATGGATGGATATATCCTCCACCAACCAGACTTACAACCCCCGACTAGGGTAGCAGAATTTCTAAGCATCTGTACCCCAAATCTACTATCAAAAATATATAAATTATTGTCTAAGATAGATGACACAATGTCTCTTCCATCCTCAAAATTGGAGGCAGATTTATCCATCAGTTCTGGTCATAGCTTCTAACCACAAATATGTTTGAACACCTTCATAAAGACTCGAAATCCTAATTTACAGCTCATACAATACAAAATCCTTCATAGAACACACTATACAGGACAAAGGATGTTCAGGATGGGTCTAACACACTCAAACATCTGCTCACATTGCACAGATAACACACCTGATGATTATGCACACGCTTTGTGGTTTTGTGCGCCTGTCCAGAAGTTCTGGCTTGAAGTCTGTGAGGACCTATCAACATGGCTAAAGTGTAGCATCCCTGCATGCCCCACACTGTGCATACTGGGTGACTTAGACAACATCAACATGGAAATTAAATCAGCACACATGGTTGTCACAGTGTTATGTATCGCAAAGAAAACTATTCTCATGAACTGGAAAGCGAAGAACAATCTGTGTATTAACCAGTTTAGAAATTTTCTTTTAGATTATATTAGCATGGAAACAATGTCTGCCTCCTCAAAACATCAATTGGCTGAATTTCATTCTCTCTGGTCCCCTCTGATTAGTTTTATCACATAGTGGTGGTGGTGGGTTGCTGGGTGATGGTGGGTCTCAGGCCCGGGCTGCTGCGACTGGTGTGACCGGGTGGTTTGTTTGTTTGTTTTTTGATGTTGTTTGTTTGTTTTTTGTAGAGGTCCTCCTGGGTGGGGTTGGGTTGAGTGGGGTTGGGCGGGATGGGTACCTTCTGGGGGTACAGTAGCTCCCGGAATATGGTCGCTGCAGGCCCCGAGCCTGGTGGACATCAGGCCCTCCTGCCCATTGTTGGCTCCCAGGTAGCGGGGATGCCTATTGCAGCCAGTCCCTGGCTGCCCTCTCTGGGGGAGAGTAGCTCCCCCGGTATATATCCCCATACCCCTCTCCCTTCTGGCTCCTGTACACAGCACACACTCACACATGAAGGGTTTTGGGGGCGTGTGTGTTCGGTGGGGTGTAGTGGATGGGGCCACGTAGGTGGTCCCCTTTGGTTGCACTCTGCAGTTCCCTGCCCCTGTTTTAATTACACCTTAGACATTAGTACTTATCAAACACACTCACACACACACATTAGGTCTTGGGGGGTGGTTACACTGAGTGGCATCTGGTGGGCGGGGCTCTTTGGGTATGTAGGCTGCCCAGAGTGCCGCGCTCCCAGTTCTACAAGTTTGGCTGCCCCTCAATTTTAATTGCTCACTATTAGAAAATATTGAAGAGCCAGAAGGGTGAGGGGAGGGGTCTTCTTCGCACACCCCTGCTTCCTGGTGTCTGCTTGGGGCAGGAGGATTAATTAATTGTTCTGCTGGTTCGGGGTCTTTGGTGGCTGGGGGGTTGCTGGCCTCCTGGTGTGCCCGCTGCACTACACCCCAGCAGAGTCGAGGGAGGTAGGATGTGTGGATGTATGGGACGTGAAAGTGTGTGTGGTAATGATTGGGCCTGGATCTGGGACTTGCTGTCGCCTGGCCTGCCTGTGTTTCTCCCGATGGGGCATCAGCGTTGCCTCTCCCCACTGCTCGCGACTTCACCCACCTGTGGGCACGTCTTGACTCCCAGGGCACTTGGCCAGGGGCGCTGGGGCAGGCGCTGACCCACTTTGTGGCTGTCTGGGGCTCTTGGCCCTCCTGGGTATTGGGTGGGGCCTCTGCCGGGGGGTTTGGGGGCGCTCGGGCTCCTGGGGCCCAGGTCCAGTGCACGGCCCATGTCTGGGCGGCTGGGGCCTGGCGGGGTCGGTGGGCTGTTACCCCTGGTTCCCGGAGTGCCTCTGCCCTATGCTTATGGGGGCTCTTTCCGGGGGCTTCCTCTGCAGTCTTCTGGGTGGATGCGTGGTTGCCCCTGCAGTGGGCTGCCTGGGTTCTGTGCTCTGTGGGGGCTGCTGGTGGCCTGGGTCTTGTGGCCCTCTCTGCCTGCTTCTGATTGCTTGGGGGGGGGGGCTGTGGATTGTGGCCCTGTACGCTTATACACTCATAACTAAGCACGGTTATCATGTAGGTCCTGTGCCATGGGTGTTGCATGTTCTCACACACACACATTCATTAGTCCAGTAGCATGGTCACTAAGCAGTTGATGTATTATCATGTCGTCTCAGGTCATCTATATCCACAGCTGTGTTGTATGCGATTGCCGCTTCTTGTGCTTGTTTTTGTTTGTGTGTGTTTTTTCTCTGCTTGTCTGCTTTCAGGTGCTCCTGGTGGCGCTAAGGCTGGATTCCCCTCATAAGCCATGGATTGTTGTCTGTTTTGTTTTTTACAGGTGTAGCAGCTGGTTGTCTGGTTTTTGTTTCTATTTTTGTTCTGTTTCCTCTTCTTTCCTCTTCTTCTTTCCTTGTCCCCCGGTCCGGTTCAGTTCAGTTCATGTCATATATTGTAAACAGAAATAAATAAATGGGCATCAAGGGGAGCTTTACATTTATAAAACTTCCCTTGGCAAAACAAATCTGTTTGGCATCAAAGGTATTCAGACTACAATTCTTCTGACATAATGCTGAACAGGACAAGGGGAAAAAAAAGTAAAGAAGACAGTTCTGCCGAAAGCCAGGGATAGACCTGTTCTAAGTTCTATACTTTTTAAAAGGGGCGTGTTTATCAACTATGGAATTAGAAGATTTACAAAAATGGTCAAGTGCTAGATCTTCATCTGGGATTTTAACAGTGTCATATAACTATTCAACAGATCAGTTAAAAAAAAGCCTGCTCATGGAGATGTTTCAGGATCTGGATACCAAGCGTGGACCTAATGTTTTCATTTTTGCAATTCTGATACAGGCTATTGAGCAGTGATAACTAACACCAAGTTCAGATACTGCGGATTTTCTACCTTTGATTTGCTAAGATTGAGCCAATCAGGGACAACCTTGAAGGATCTCTTTGGTTTTGTAGGATCTGTAATTACCTGAGAAAGGTTGATATTGGTACACACCTTTTTTAAATGATCAGAGGCAGAGTTCAACTTGTTTAAATTAAAATTGCCACACAGAGATTGGGTTTAGGCCACATGCACACAGAATGACATCAACAAATATAAGAAATATTAAACATTTACACATAGATTTTTGAATACATGTAGAGGAATGATACTTTGAAATGTGCTCATTGCGGAGTTATGATCAGTTGAGTAATGAAGGTTGAAATATTCTAGGAAAGAGGTTTTATTCCCAGCATCATGATGGACACTCCTGATATAGAAGGTTTCGCTAACGCATTGGAATTGTTTTACTATTTTCATATGCATGTGCAATGAAGAATTGCTTGCTGCTGATAAATGCAAAGAAGAACAGCTTACACATAGATGCTCACATATAGGCTGCTGAATGCAATGAAGACCTGCTTATCAAGTAAAGTTCAATGTCAATGTGTAATATTCAATTAGGATTTGCAAAACAGTGAAGTTAAACAATGAATGGGTCCATAGTCGGTATGAGAAGACTACAGGAATATTTACCTGGGTGTACGTTCAAACAGAGATGAGAAAATTGCGATAAATAATTGTTTGTTTGTTTGTTAGTATGTATATGAATGTTATGTGTATAAACTGTGTTGAGTTATAGTTACTCAGTAGTGTCTCAGTGAAACAACCGACGGGGGAAGCCTTGCGGTGACAACAAAAGCAGTGTTTTACTGATCAGTCAAGTTGCTCCAGTGTACTCCATACAAACTGGTTGGCTACTGAAGGGATAGAAAATGGGGAATACTTGTTTTAAAGCAAACAAGGAATTAGATGGGAAAAATACATGTTTTAACGGGACCCAGACAATATTAAATACTCAGACAGATGGGAGAAGAAGTGTAGTTTTGTAGGAAATCACAAAATTATTACATAGAATTAGTGAAATCAATTGAAGAATGCCTTTCTGAAGAGCTGTTTACCACAGATGAGCAGCTTTGCGACCAAGCACATTGTAGATCGCTTTACTGCCAAAATGATCTAATTTAATGGATTGGTTTAGACATGCATAACAGCATTTTAAGAACAAAGAGAGAAACAAAAAGGGACAACGCTTCATGGTGGAAGGGGATGTATAAATAACTGTGTATATGATGAAGGGGGTGGCAACACCCATTCCGAAATCCCGCCATTCCGACATCCCGCTATTCCGACATCCCACCATTCTGACATACCACCATTCCGACATACCACCATTCCGACATGCAAACGTCCCACCATTCCGACATCCCACCATTGCGACATCCCGCTATTCTGACGTTCAAATGTCCCACCATTCCGACAAGGCTTTCCGTATAAGGAAATGTGTGTTACTCAACAGGTGAGTCCCTTCTTTCTGTTCATGCAATTTATATGTTTAACACATGTTTATAGACAAGCGTTATTAAAAACACAAAGTCTCGGCAACTGGAGGAGGAGAAGCAGTCCGCGGTGGTTTTCAATCACACACTCCAATGCCACTTGTTTCAACTTCCGAAAATTTAATCCAGGAAAAAAAGGCTTACAAACATGGACCAAAACGGCTCCATAACACGCACAAGAATCCAAAAGAAACGAAAGTTAACTAAAAGAAAGCAAATAAACAGTATGAAGTGGTCAAAATTGGTTTTACGCATGCCTATGTGCGTCTGGCACATGCGTCTTCGGGCTCTCCCACGTTGGTTTGTGGATGAAAGCTATATGTTCAGCTGTAATGTCATGTAAAAACAATCTCTACATGACATTTACTCCCAGGTGTGACCAGTTAGGTCCTTAAGATATCAACAGGCTGTATAAAGCTACAACCGTTGCGGCTGTGTGTTTGTGCCAAATGCGCAAAGCCCATCCGCGCTTCCCAAAATTGGAGTGAGTACTCATAAATCACGTGAATAACATGAATAAACGTTTTTATTGCATTTTGTTGTGTTTTATACGTTCTATGCTGTCATTTCTCTCTTCTCCTATTGGCAAGGCAAGGCAGAGTGCTCGCAACTGTGTCCTGTGCAGTAGCCGTGATATCTGTAATTGCAATTATTACTTTTGCATATGATGACAGCGTGCAAAAGACGCATGGGCTCTGTGGAGAGCTCCGCTCCAGCTGGCTGCTGTGACAGCTCACTGACACTGTATTTCTGCTTAATCAGTTTCAGTCTCGCCAGAGTTACATTAATATCTGTATTTTTATATTTGAAATTCAGGGGATTTTGATAATAGATTATTAAAGTTTGTTTGCGAGGCTGTGGCCTCTGCATGTGCAAAGCTTGTGCGCCAAACTTTAGGGCATATTTGCACCGGCATATCATTAGTGCAAAATGTTTTGGGTAAAAAATAGGCTATTAAAAGGAACTGTCGGAATGGCGGTATGTTAAAAAAAACAAAAAACATACCGCCATTCCGACCATAGGAGGAAAAAAGTGTCGGAATGGTGGGACGTTTGATAAAAAATTAAGTGTCGCCATTCCGACAATTGGAGACCCATGTCGGAATGGCGAGATGTCGGAATGGCAGCATGTAACCATGATGAAGGAGAGACCATTTGAGCAGCACAGCCATTTCGCAGCACAGGGACAGCAGTCCAAGTTACAGGATCTCCCACGTGGTATCACCTGTCACATTGTGTCAAGGCATCAAAAGAAGAAAAAATCACCAAACTCAAGGACAAAAAGACAAAGACTCCGGTGAACGAAGAGAGAGTACTGACAAACCAGAAATACAAAAGGATTCTCGATATCAAGATCCAGAAGAAGAGGCTAACAATGCCACGAACACTTACGATGCTGGGAATGATGCCAGCAATGAACAGAGAAGAAGATTCAGTGTCATCAATCTGCATTACGTGCCTCTAATGAGGGGGTGAATATAGAATCCTCAACGATTACAACGTCTCTGGGAACTGTGACAACAACAAGGTTTAAACCATTTTGATATATATTGTAACCTATTGTCTAAGGAATAGTGCTGAAAATGAGGTAAATCTAATCCACCACTGTCCTTGGTCTTCTGTAGGGTTTTTAAACTAATACGTGGTGGTTTGTTTTTCCACAGAAATTTGGAGATGCATGAATCTAGTGACTTAAACCAAGTAGCAGATGGTTTTATGGGGATCATTGAGAACAAATAGTTAACTTTTGGTAGTATCATCATTTTAATGGATGTAACTCTCCCCATAAGTGATATAGGTAAGGACTTCCAACGAGAGATCGTCCTCTACTGTCTTTAATAATTGCACATAATTTAGCTTTGTTAGCTCTGAGAGCCTGGAGGAAATGTTTATGCCTAAATATCTAATATTTCCTGACTGTAAAGTGATCGCAGGTATATTATGGACCCTACAGTTAATGGGCAGAACTGTGGTCTTAGACCAGTTGATAGAGTAGTCAGAAAGTGCTGAGAATTTATTTATGAGTGTGATCGTGTGACTGAGAGACGTCTGTGAGTTCTGAAGGAAAAGTAATACATCATCAGCATAAAGACTTATTTTATGCTCAATATTTTGGGATTAATTACTCACAAACGGGTAAGAAAAGGTAGTATTGCCAGACCATACATGATCAAAACAGGGAGCGGAGGTGGTTCAGCTGCAAGGTGTGAATGTCTGACTATAGTTTGTAAAAACCGGGTAAGATAAGGTGCGAATGCCCGACAATGTATGATCAAAAGAGGGAGCGGAGGTTTTCGGCTGCAAGAAGGTCTGAATGTCCACCCAAAATTCCTGAAAAATGGGTAAAAAAAGGGTGCGAATGCCAAACCATACATCATCAAAAGCAGGAGTGGATGTGTTCGGCTACAAGAAGATTTGAATGTCCATCAATAATTGCTTTAAAACATGAAAGAAAATTTTCGAATATCAAACCGCACATGATCATAAGCGGGAGAGGAGTTGTTCAGCTGCAAGAAGGTGTGAATGTCCACCCATAATTACTGAAAAATGGGTAAGAAAAGGTGAAAATGCCCAACCATACATCATCAAAAGCAGGAGTGGATGTGTTCGGCTACAAGAAGGTTTGAATGTCCGAGCATAGTTTGTAAAAAGCGGGTAAGAAAAGGTTCGAATGCCCAAACATACACCATCAAAAGAGGGAGCGGAGGTGTTCCGCTGTAAGAAGGTGTGAATGTCCAACCATGGTTTGTAAAAAGCTTGTAAGAAAAGGTTCGAATGCCCGAATATATACCATCAAAAGCGGAAGCGGAGGTGTTCGGCTGCAAGAAGGTGTGAACGTCCGACCAAAGTTTGTAAAAAGCAGTTAAGAAAAGGTTCGAATATCCAACCAAACATAATCAAAAGCGGGAGCAGAGCTGTTCGACTGCAAGTAGGTGTGAATGTCCAGCCATAATTACTCACAAACGGGTAAGAAAAGGTAGTATTGCCAGACCATACATGATCAAAACAGGGAGCTGAGGTGGTTCAGCACCAAGGTGTGAATGTCCGACCAAAGTTTGTAAAAAGCAGTTAAGAAAAGGTTCGAATATCCAACCAAACATAATCAAAAGCGGGAGCAGAGCTGTTCGACTGCAAGTAGGTGTGAATGTCAGATCATAATTTGCAAAAAGCTGATGAGAAAGGGTGAGAATGCCCGGCTATACACCATCAAATGCGGGAGCGGAAGGGTTCGGCTGTGAGTAGGTGTGAATGTCCAACCATAATTGCTGAAAAATGTGTTAGAAGAGACTAGAATGCCGGACAAGACATCATCAAATGCGGCAGCGGAGTTGTTCGGCTGTGAGTAGGTGTGAATCTCCGAGCATAGTTTGTAAAAAGGGGGTAAGAATAGGTTGGAATGCCCGAACATACACTATCAAAACAGGGAGCTAAGGTGGCTCAGCTGCAAGGTGTGAATGTTTGACTATAGTTTGTAAATAAGGTGCGAATGCCCAACAATGTATAATCAAAAGAGGGAGCGGAGGTTTTCGGCTACAAGAAGGTTTGAATGTCCGACCATAGTTTGTAAAAAGCAGGTAAGAAAAGGTTCAAGCGCCTGACTATTCACCATCAAAAGCGGGAGCAGAGGTGTTCCGCTGTAAGACGGTGTGAATGTCCGACCATATTTGGTAAAAAGCGGGTAAGAAAAGGTTAAAATACCCGACTGTACACAATCAATAGCGGGAGAGGAGGTGTTCGGCTGCAAGAAGGTGTGAATGTCCACCCATAATTACTGAAAAATGGGTAAGAAAAGGTGCGAATGCCCAACCATACATTATCAAAAGCAGGTGTGAATGTCAGATCATAATTTGCAAAAAGCTGATGAGAAAGGGTGAGAATGCCCGACTATACACCATCAAATGCGGGAGCGGAGTTATTCGGCTGTGAGTAAGTGTGAATCTCCGACCATAATTGCTGAAAAATGTGTTAGAAAAGGTAAGAATGCCGGTCCATACATCATCAAAAGCGGGAGAGGTGGTGTTCGGCTGCAAGTAGGTGTGAATGTCCAGCCATAATTAATAACAAAAGGGTAGGAAAAGGTAGTATTGCCATACCATATATGATCAAAACAGGGAGCGGAGGTGGTTCAGCTGCAAGAAGGTGTGAATGTCCGACTAAAGTTCAAATATATGAACAAAAGCGGGAGGAGAGGTCTTCGGATGAGAGTGGTTGAGAATTTCCAACCATAATCTATAAAATGCGGTGAAAAAAAGGTGTGATAGAACACTAAAAGGTGGAGCGGAAGTGTTCGGCTGCAAGAAGGTGTGAATGTCCTACTATATTTGGTGAAAAGCAGGTGAAGCAAGGTCTGAATGCCCAACCTTACATCATCAAAAGCGAGATCAGAGGTGTTTGGCTGCATGAAGGCCATAGTTTGCCAAAAGCGGGTAAGCTGCGAATGACCGACTAAATATCAACAAAAGGTCTTCGGATGCAACTGGGTGTGAATATCCCACCATACAAGTATGGTGGAGAGGAAGCTGTGAAAAGCCGACCATAGTTGGCAAAAAGCGGGTGAAAAAAAGGTGCGAATGTCCAACCATACATGATCAAAACAGGGAGCGGAGGTGTTTGGCTGTGACAAGGTGTGAATGTCCACCCAAAACTAATGAAAAGTGGGCAACAAGTAGGTTTGAATGCCCAACCATACATCATCGAAAGCAGGAGTGGATGTGTTCGGCTACAAGAAGGTTTGAATGTCCGAGCATAGTTTGTAAAAAGCGGGTAAGAAAAGGTTCGAATGCCCAAACATACACCATCAAAAGAGGGAGCGGAGGTGTTCCGCTGTAAGAAGGTGTGAATGTCCGACCATAGTTGGTAAAAAACGGGTAAGAAAAGGTTAAAATACCCGACTGTCACAATCAATAGCGGGAGCGGATGTGTTTGGCTACAAGAATGTGTGACAGTCCGACCATGGTTTGTAAAAAACGGGTAAGAAAAGGTGCGAATGCCCGACAATGTATGATCAAAAGAGGGAGCGGAGGTGTTCGGCTGCAAGAAGGTCTGAATATCCAACCATAATTTGTAAAAACCGGGAAGGAAAGGCTCGAAAGCCCGACTATACACCATCAAAAGCGGGAGCAGAGTGGTTCAGCTGCAAGAAGGTCTGAGTGTCCATCAATAATTGCTTTAAAACATGAAAGAAAATTTTCGAATATCATCCGCACATGATCATAAGAAGGAGAGGAGGTGTTCAGCTGCAAGAAGGTGTGAATGTCCACCCATAATTCCTGAAAAATGGGTAAAAAAAGGTGCGAATGCCCAACCATACATTATCAAAAGCAGGTGTGAATGTCAGATCATAATTTGCAAAAAGCTGATGCGAAAGGGTGAGAATGCCCGACTATACACCATCAAATGCGGGAGCGGAGGTGTTCGGCTCTGAGTAGGTGTGAATGTCCGACCATAATTGCTGAAAAATGTGTTAGAAAAGGAAAGAATGCCGGACCATACATCATCAAAAGCGAGAGAGGTGGTGTTCGGCTGCAAAAAGGTGTAAATGTTCGACTAAAGTTTGTAAAAAGCGGGTAAGACATGGTGCGAATGCCTGACAAGGTATGATCAAAAGCAGGAGCGGAGGTGTTCAGCTGCAAGAAGGTCTAAATGTCCATCAATAATTGCTAGAAAACATGAAAGAAAATTTTCGAAAATCAAACCGCACATGATCATAAGTGGGAGAGGAGGTGTTCAGCTGCAAGAAGGTGTGAATGTCCACCCATTATTCCTGACAAATGGGTAAAAAAAAAGGTGCGAATGCCCAACCATACATCATCAAAAGCAGGAGTGGATGTGTTCGGCTACAAGAAGGTGTGAACGTCCAACCAAAGTTTGTAAAAAGCAGTTAAGAAAAGTTTTGAATATCCAACCAAACATAATCAAAAGCGGGAGCATAGCTTTTCGACTGCAAGTAGGTGTGAATGTCAGATCATAATTTGCAAAAAGCTGATGAGAAAGGGTGAGAATGTCCGACTGCACACCATCAAATGCGGGAGCGGAGTTGTTCGGCTGTGAGTAGGTGTGAATCTCCGACCGTAATTTCTGAAAAATGTGTTAGAAAAGGTAAGAATGCCGGTCCATACATCATCAAAAGCGAGAGAGGTGGTGTTCGGCTGCAAGTAGGTGTGAATGTCCAGCCATAATTACTCAAAAACGGGTAAGAAAAGGTAGTATTGCCAGACCATACATAATCAAAACAGGGAGCGGAGGTGGTTCAGCTGCAAGAAGGTGTGAATGTCCGACTAAAGTTCAAATATATTAACAAAAGCGGGAGGAGAGGTCTTCGGATGAGAGTGGTTGAGAATTTCCAACCATAATCTATAAAATTCGGTGAAAAAAAGGTGTGATAGAAACACTAAAAGGTGGAGCGGAAGTGTTCGGCTGCAAGAAGGTTTTAATGTCCGACTATATTTGGTGAAAAGCAGGTGAAGCAAGGTCTGAATGCCCAACCTTACATCATCAAAAGCGAGATCAGAGGTGTTTGGCTGCATGAAGGCCATAGTTTGCAAAAAGCGGGTGAGAAAAGGTGCGAATGTCCAACCATACATGATCAAAACAGGGAGCGGAGGTGTTTGGCTGTGACAAGGTGTGAATGTCCACCCAAAATTAATGAAAAGCGGGTAAAAAGTAGGTTTGAATGCCCAAGCATACATCATCAAAAGAAGGAGTGGATGTGTTCGGCTACAAGAAGGTTTGAATGTCCGAGCATAGTTTGTAAAAAGCGGGTAAGAAAAGGTTCGAATGCCCAAACATACACCATCAAAAGAGAGAGCGGAGGTGTTCCGCTGTAAGGTGTGAATGTCCGACCATAGTTGGTAAAAAGTGGGTAAGAAAAGGTTAAAATACCCGACTGTACAAAATCAATAGCGGGAGCGGATGTGTTTGGCTACAAGAATGTGTGAAAGTCCGACCATGGTTTGTAAAAAACGGGTAAGAAAAGGTGCGAATGCCCGACAATGTATGATCAAAAGAGGGAGCGGAGGTTTTTGGCTACAAGAAGGTTTGAATGTCCGACCATAGTTTGTAAAAAGCGGGTAAGAAAAGGTTCAAATGCCTGACTATACACCATCAAAAGCGGGAGCGGAGGTGTTCCGCTGTAAGACGGTGTGAATGTCCGACCATAGTTGGTAAAAAGCGGGTAAGAAAAGGTTAAAATACCCGACTGTACACAATCAATAGGGTGAGTGGAGTTGTTCGGCTACAAGAAGGTGTGAAAGTCCAACCATGGTTTGTAAAAAGCGGGTAAGAAAAGGTTCAAATGCCTGACTATACACCATCAAAAGCGGGATCGGAGATGTTCCGCTGTAAGACGGTGTGAATGTCCGACCATAGTTGGTAAAAAGTGGGTAAGAAAAGGTTAAAATACCCGACTGTACACAATCAATAGCGGGAGCGGATGTGTTTGGCTACAAGAATGTGTGAAAGTCCGACCATGGTTTGTAAAAAACGGGTAAGAAAAGGTGCGAATGCCCAACAATGTATGATCAAAAGAGGGAGCGGAGGTTTTTGGCTACAAGAAGGTTTGAATGTCCGACCATAGTTGGTAAAAAGCGGGTAAGAAAAGGTTAAAATACCCGACTGTACACAATCAATAGGGGGAGCGGAGTTGTTCGGCTACAAGCAGGTGTGAAAGTCCAACCATGGTTTGTAAAAAGCTGGTAAGAAAAGGTTCGAATGCCCGAATATATACCATCAAAAGCGGAAGCGGAGGTGTTCGGCTGCAAGAAGGTGTGAACGTCCGACCAAAGTTTGTAAAAAGCAGTTAAGAAAAGGTTCGAATATCCAACCAAACATAATCAAAAGCGGGAGCAGAGCTATTCGACTGCAAGTAGGTGTGAATGTCCAGCCATAATTACTCACAAACGGGTAAGAAAAGGTAGTATTGCCAGACCATACATGATCAAAACAGGGAGCTGAGGTGGTTCAGCACCAAGGTGTGAATGTCTGACTATAGTTTGTAAAAAGCGGGTAAGATAAGGTGCGAATGCCCGACAATGTATAAGCAAAAGAGGGAGCAGAGGTTTTCGGCTACAAGAAGGTTTGAATGTCCGACCATAGTTTGTAAAAAGTGGGTAAGAAAAGGTTACCATACATCATCAAAAGCAGGAGTGGATGTGTTCGGCTACAAGAAGATTTGAATGTCCATCAATAATTGCTTTAAAACATGAAAGAAAATTTTCGAATATCAAACCGCACATGATCATAAGCGGGAGAGGAGTTGTTCAGCTGCAAGAAGGTGTGAATGTCCACCCATAATTACTGAAAAATGGGTAAGAAAAGGTGAAAATGCCCAACCATACATCATCAAAAGCAGGAGTGGATGTGTTCGGCTACAAGAAAGTTTGAATGTCCGAGCATAGTTTGTAAAAAGCGGGTAAGAAAAGGTTCGAATGCCCGAACATAGACCATCAAAAGAGGGAGCGGAGGTGTTCCGCTGTAAGAAGGTGTAAATGTCCGACCATAGTTGGTAAAAAACGGGTAAGAAAAGGTTAAAATACCCGACTGTACACAATCAATAGGGGGAGCGGAGTTGTTTGGCTACAAGAAGGTGTGAAAGTCCGACCACGGTTTGTAAAAAGCGGGTAAGAAAAGGTTCGAATGCCCGAATATATACCATCAAAAGTGGAAGTGGATGTGTTCGGCTGCAAGAAGGTGTGAACGTCCGACCAAAGTTTGTAAAAAGCAGTTAAGAAAAGGTTCGAATATCCAACCAAACATAATCAAAAGCGGGAGCAGAGCTGTTCGACTGCAAGTAGGTGTGAATATCAGATCATAATTTGCAAAAAGCTGATGAGAAAGGGTGAGAATGCCCGGCTATACACCATCAAATGCGGGAGCGGAAGTGTTCGGCTGTGAGTAGGTGTGAATGTCCAACAATAATTGCTGAAAAATGTGTTAGAAGAGACTAGAATGCCGGACAAGACATCATCAAATGCGGGAGCGGAGTTGTTCGGCTGTGAGTAGGTGTGAATCTCCGAGCATAGTTTGTAAAAAGGGGGTAAGAATAGGTTCGAATGCCGGAACATACACTATCAAAACAGGGAGCTGAGGTGGCTCAGCTGCAAGGTGTGAATGTCTGACTATAGTTTGTAAATAAGGTGCGAATGCCCAACAATGTATAATCAAAAGAGGGAGCGGAGGTTTTCGGCTACAAGAAGGTTTGAATGTCCGACCATAGTTTGTAAAAAGCGGGTAAGAAAAGGTTCAAATGCCTGACTATACACCATCAAAAGCGGGAGCAGAGGTGTTCCGCTGTAAGACGGTGTGAATGTCCGACCATATTTGGTAAAAAGCGGGTAAGAAAAGGTTAAAATACCCGACTGTACACAATCAATAGGGGGAGCGGAGTTGTTTGGCTACAAGAAGGTGTGAAAGTCCGACCACGGTTTGTAAAAAGCGGGTAAGAAAAGGTTCGAATGCCCGAATATATACCATCAAAAGTGGAAGTGGATGTGTTCGGCTGCAAGAAGGTGTGAACGTCCGACCAAAGTTTGTAAAAAGCAGTTAAGAAAAGGTTCGAATATCCAACCAAACATAATCAAAAGCGGGAGCAGAGCTGTTCGACTGCAAGTAGGTGTGAATGTCAGATCATAATTTGCAAAAAGCTGATGAGAAAGGGTGAGAATGCCCGGCTATACACCATCAAATGCGGGAGCGGAAGTGTTCGGCTGTGAGTAGGTGTGAATGTCCAACCATAATTGCTGAAAAATGTGTTAGAAGAGACTAGAATGCCGGACAAGACATCATCAAATGCGGGAGCGGAGTTGTTCGGCTGTGAGTAGGTGTGAATCTCCGAGCATAGTTTGTAAAAAGGGGGTAAGAATAGGTTCGAATGCCCGAACATACACTATCAAAACAGGGAGCTGAGGTGGCTCAGCTGCAAGGTGTGAATGTCTGACTATAGTTTGTAAATAAGGTGCGAATGCCCAACAATGTATAATCAAAAGAGGGAGCGGAGGTTTTCGGCTACAAGAAGGTTTGAATGTCCGACCATAGTTTGTAAAAAGCGGGTAAGAAAAGGTTCAAATGCCTGACTATACACCATCAAAAGCGGGAGCAGAGGTGTTCCGCTGTAAGACGGTGTGAATGTCCGACCATATTTGGTAAAAAGCGGGTAAGAAAAGGTTAAAATACCCGACTGTACACAATCAATAGGGGGAGCGGAGTTGTTTGGCTACAAGAAGGTGTGAAAGTCCGACCACGGTTTGTAAAAAGCGGGTAAGAAAAGGTTCGAATGCCCGAATATATACCATCAAAAGTGGAAGTGGATGTGTTCGGCTGCAAGAAGGTGTGAACGTCCGACCAAAGTTTGTAAAAAGCAGTTAAGAAAAGGTTCGAATATCCAACCAAACATAATCAAAAGCGGGAGCAGAGCTGTTCGACTGCAAGTAGGTGTGAATGTCAGATCATAATTTGCAAAAAGCTGATGAGAAAGGGTGAGAATGCCCGGCTATACACCATCAAATGCGGGAGCGGAAGTGTTCGGCTGTGAGTAGGTGTGAATGTCCAACCATAATTGCTGAAAAATGTGTTAGAAGAGACTAGAATGCCGGACAAGACATCATCAAATGCGGGAGCGGAGTTGTTCGGCTGTGAGTAGGTGTGAATCTCCGAGCATAGTTTGTAAAAAGGGGGTAAGAATAGGTTGGAATGCCCGAACATACACTATCAAAACAGGGAGCTGAGGTGGCTCAGCTGCAAGGTGTGAATGTCTGACTATAGTTTGTAAATAAGGTGCGAATGCCCAACAATGTATAATCAAAAGAGGGAGCGGAGGTTTTCGGCTACAAGAAGGTTTGAATGTCCGACCATAGTTTGTAAAAAGCTGGTAAGAAAAGGTTCAAATGCCTGACTATACACCATCAAAAGCGGGAGCAGAGGTGTTCCGCTGTAAGACGGTGTGAATGTCCGACCATATTTGGTAAAAAGCGGGTAAGAAAAGGTTAAAATACCCGACTGTACACAATCAATAGCGGGAGAGGAGGTGTTCAGCTGCAAGAAGGTGTGAATGTCCACCCATAATTACTGAAAAATGGGTAAGAAAAGGTGCGAATGCCAAACCATACATTATCAAAAGCAGGTGTGAATGTCAGATCATAATTTGCAAAAAGCTGATGAGAAAGGGTGAGAATGCCCGACTATACACCATCAAATGCGGGAGCGGAGTTGTTCGGCTGTGAGTAAGTGTGAATCTCCGACCATAATTGCTGAAAAATGTGTTAGAAAAGGTAAGAATGCCGGTCCATACATCATCAAAAGCGGGAGAGGTGGTGTTCGGCTGCAAGTAGGTGTGAATGTCCAGCCATAATTACTAACAAACGGGTAAAAAAAGGTAGTATTGCCAGACCATACATGATCAAAACAGGGAGCGGAGGTGGTTCAGCTGCAAGAAGGTGTGAATGTCCGACTAAAGTTCAAATATATGAACAAAAGCGGGAGGAGAGGTCTTCGGATGAGAGTGGTTGAGAATTTCCAACCATAATCTATAAAATGCGGTGAAAAAAAGGTGTGATAGAACACTAAAAGGTGGAGCGGAAGTGTTCGGCTGCAAGAAGGTGTGAATGTCCGACTATATTTGGTGAAAAGCAGGTGAAGCAAGGTCTGAATGCCCAACCTTACATCATCAAAAGCGAGATCAGAGGTGTTTGGCTGCATGAAGGCCATAGTTTGCCAAAAGCGGGTAAGCTGCGAATGACCGACTAAATATCAACAAAAGGTCTTCGGATGCAAGTGGGTGTGAATATCCCACCATACAAGTATGGTGGAGAGGAAGCTGTGAACAGCCGACCATAGTTGGCAAAAAGCGGGTGAGAAAAGGTGCGAATATCCAACCATACATGATCAAAACAGGGAGCGGAGGTGTTTGGCTGTGACACCAAAATTAATGAAAAGCGGGCAACAAGTAGGTTTGAATGCCCAACCATACATCATCAAAAGCAGGAGTGGATGTGTTCGGCTACAAGAAGGTTTGAATGTCCGAGCATAGTTTGTAAAAAGCGGGTAAGAAAAGGTTCGAATGCCCAAACATACACCATCAAAAGAGGGAGCGGAGGTGTTCCGCTGTAAGAAGGTGTGAATGTCCGACCATAGTTGGTAATAAACGGGTAAGAAAGGGTTAAAATACCCGACTGTACACAATCAATAGGGGGAGCGGAGTTGTTCAGCTACAAGAAGGTGTGAAAGTCCAACCATGGTTTGTAAAAAGCTGGTAAGAAAAGGTTCGAATGCCCGAATATATACCATCAAAAGCGGAAAGGGAGGTGTTCGACTGCAAGTAGGTGTGAATGTCCAGCCATAATTACTCACAAACGGGTAAGAAAAGGTAGTATTGCCAGACCATACATGATCAAAACAGGGAGCTGAGGTGGTTCAGCTGCAAGGTGTGAATGTCTGACTATAGTTTGTAAAAAGCGGGTAAGACAAGGTGCGAATGCCCGACAATGTATGATCAAAAGAGGGAGTGGAGGTCTTCGGCTGCAAGGTCTGAATGTCCAACCATAATTTCTAAAAACCGGGTAAGAAAAGGCTCGAAATTCCGACTATACACAATCAAAAGCGGGAGCGGGAGGTTTTCAGCTGCAAATCCTTCACTCAAACCAAGTGAAAACTGCTTTGTCCTTCATATTTATCAATGTCTAGATCGACTTCAACAAAGAACAACATTGTACTTTGCAGTAAAGAAAGAGCAAATCAAAAGTTTTAGGAATCCGAGAATAAGCTTATTTTCATGAGTTCTGCACGATTATTGATTTTACTATAAATGAATGCCTTCACTCAAACTATGTTAAAACTGCTTTGTCCTTCATATTTATCAATGTCTAGATTGACTTCAACAAAGAACAACACTGGATTTTGCAGTAGAAGAAAGAGCAACACTGAAGGATCAGTAATCCGAGAATAAGCTTATTTTCATACGTTCTGCATGATTTGGGATTTTATGTATAAAATGAATTCCTTCACTCAAACCAAGTTAAAACTGCTTTGTCCTTCATATTTATCAATGTCTAGATCGACTTCAACAAAGAACAACATTGTATTTTGCAGTAGAAGAAAAAGCAACACTGAAGGATCAGGAATCCGAGACTAAGCTTCTTTTCATACGTTCTGCATGATTTGGGATTTTATGTATAAAATGAATTCCTTCACTCAAACCAAGTGAAAACTGCTTTGTCCTTCATATTTATCAATGTCTAGATTTACTTCAACAAAGAACAACATTGTATTTTGCAGTAGTAGAAAGAGCAACACTTGAAGGAACAGGAATCCGAGAATAAGCTTATTTTCATACGTTCTGCATGATTTGGGATTTTATGTATAAAATGAATTCCTTTACTCAAACTATGTTAAAACTGCTTTGTCCTTCATATTTATCAATGTCTAGATTGACTTCAACAAAGAACAACATTGTATTTTGCAGTGGAAGAAATAGCAACACTGAAGGATCAGGAATCCCAAGACACGCTTATTTTCATACGTTCTGCTTGATTTGGGATTTTGCTATAAAATTAATTCCTTCACTCAAACAAAGTGGAAACTGCTTTGTCCTTCATATTTATCAATGTTTATATCGATTTCAACAAAGAACAAGGCTGTATTTTGCAGTATAGGAAAGAGCAACACTGGAGGATCAGGAATCCGAGAATAAGCTTACTTTCATGAGTCCTGCACGATTTCGGATTTTCCTATAAAATGAATTGCTTTGCTCAAACCAAGTTAAAATTGCTTTGTCCTTCATAGTTATCCATGTCTAAAATGTATCAAGCATAAAGTTCCTCATATTACCCTGAATGAGAAAGAAGCATCCCTTTGGTTGAGCAATACGTTCCTTATGCGGAGTTATGCATGATTTCGGATTTTGCTATAAAATTCATTCCTTCACACCTTTTTTTTTCACCGCATTTTATAGATTATGGTTGGAAATTTCAACCACTCTAATCCGAAGACCTCTCCTCCCGCTTTTGTTAATATATTTGAACTTTAGTTGGACATTTTACAAACCATGGTTGGACTTTCACATCTTCTTGTAGCCGAACAACTCCGCTCCCCCTATTGATTGTGTACAGTCGGGTATTTTAACCTTTTCTTACCCACTTTTTACCAACTATGGTCGGACATTCACACCTTCTTACAGCGGAACACCTCCGCTCCCTCTTTTGATGGTGTATGTTTGGGCATTCGAACCTTTTCTTACCCGCTTTTTACAAACTATGCTCGGACATTGAAACCTTCTTGTAGCCGAACACATCCACTCCTTCTTTTGATGATGTATGCTTGGGCATTCAAACCTACTTTTTGCCCGGTTTTCATTAATTTTGGGTGGACATTCACACCTTGTCACAGCCAAACACCTCCGCTCCCTGTTTTGATCATGTATGGTTGGACATTCGCACCTTGTCTCACCCGCTTTTTGCAAACTATGGTCGGCTGTTCACAGCTTCCTCTCCACCATACTTGTATGGTGGGATGTTCACACCCAGTTGCATCCGAAGACCTCCGCCCCCACTTTTGTTGATATTTAGTTGGTCATTCGCAGCTTACCCGCTTTTGGCAAACTATGGCCTTCTTGCAGCCAAACACCTCTGATCTCGCTTTTGATAATGTAAGGTTGGGCATTCAGACCTTGCTTCACCTGCTTTTCACCAAATATAGTCGGACATTCACACCTTCTTGCAGCCGAACACTTCCGCTCCACCTTTTAGTGTTTCTATCACACCTTTTTTTCACCGAATTTTATAGATTATGGTTGGAAATTCTCAACCACTCTCATCCGAAGACCTCTCCTCCCGCTTTTGTTAATATATTTGAACTTTAGTGAGACATTCACACCTTCTTGCAGCTGAACCACCTCCGCTCCCTGTTTTGATCATGTATGGTCTGGCAATACTACCTTTTCTTACCCGTTTGTGAGTAATTATGGCTGGACATTCACACCTACTTGCAGCCGAACACCACCTCTCTCGCTTTTGATGATGTATGGACCGGCATTCTTACCTTTTCTAACACATGTTTCAGAAATTACGGTCGGAGATTCACACCTACTCACAGCCGAACAACTCCGTTCCCGCATTTGATGGTGTGCAGTCGGACATTCTCACCCTTTCTCATCAGCTTTTTGCAAATTATAATCTGACATTCACACCTACTTGCAGTCGAAAAGCTATACTCCCGCTTTTGATTATGTTTGGTTGGATATTCAAACCTTTTCTTAACTGCTTTTTACAAACTTTGGTTGGACGTTCACACCTTCTTGTAGCCGAACACATCCACTCCTGCTTTTGATGATGTATGGTTGGGCATTCGCACCTTTTTTTTACCCATTTGTCAGGAATAATGGGTGGACATTCACACCTTCTTGCAGCTGAACACCTCCTCTCCCACTTATGATCATGTGCGGTTTGATTTTCGAAAATTTTCTTTCATGTTTTCTAGCAATTATTGATGGACATTTAGACCTTCTTGCAGCTGAACACCTCCGCTCCTGCTTTTGATCATACCTTGTCAGGCATTCGCACCATGTCTTACCCGCTTTTTACAAACTTTAGTCGAACATTTACACCTTTTTGCAGCCGAACACCACCTCTCTCGCTTTTGATGATGTATGGTCCGGCATTCTTTCCTTTTCTAACACATTTTTCAGCAATTATGGTCGGACATTCACACCTACTCAGAGCCGAACACCTCCGCTCCCGCATTTGATGGTGTATAGTCGGGCATTCTCACCCTTTCTCATCAGCTTTTTGCAAATTATGATCTGACATTCACACCTGCTTTTGATAATGTTTGGTTGGGCATTCGCACCTTTTTTTACCCATTTTTCAGGAATTATGGGTGGACATTCACACCTTCTTGCAGCTGAACACCTCCTCTCCCGCTATTGATTGTGTACAGTCGGGTATTTTAACCTTTTCTTACCCGCTTTTTACCAACTATGGTCGGACATTCACACCTTCTTACAGCGGAACACCTCCGCTCCCTCTTTTGATGGTGTATGTTCGGGCAGTCAAACCTTTTCTTACCTGCTTTTTACAAACTATGGTCAGACATTCAACCCTTCTTGGAGCCGAACACATCCACTCCTGCTTTTGATTATGTATAGTTGGGCATTCGCACCTTTTCTTACCCATTTTTCAGTAATTATGGGTGTACATTCACACCTTCTTGCAGCCAAACACCTCCGCTCCCTCTTTTGATCATACATTTTCGGGCATTCGCACCTTTTCTTACCCGCTTTTTACAAACCATGGTCGGACTTTCACACCTTTTAGTAGCCGAACAACTCCGCACCCGCTACTGATTGTGTACAGTCGGGTATTTTAACCTTTTCTTACCCGTTTTTTACCAACTATGGTCGGACATTCACACCTTCTTACAGCGGAACACCTCCGCTCCCTCCTTTGATGGTGTATGTTCAGGCATTCAAACCTTTTCTTACCCGCTTTTTACAAACTATGGTCAGACGTTCAAACCTTCTTGTAGCCGAACATATCCACTCCTGCTTTTGATGATGTATGGTTGGGCATTCGAACCTACTTGTTGCCCGCTTTTCATTAATTATGGGTGGACATTCACACCTTGTCTCAGCCAAACACCTCCGCTCCCTGTTTTGATCATGTATGGTTTGACATTCGCACCTTTGCTTACCCTCTTTTTATACTGATTGCTCAAGATTAAGTTGTTTTTCTCAAACTACAAAATTTTTTTAATTGTTGAAACTTGATTTGAAGTGGATAAATAAGGAAGACAAACAGTTTTAAGTCAGACTGATAGCAATTAATTTTATAGCAAAATCTGTATTTCGTCATTTGTCGAGAGATGCTTATTGCTGAAGAAGTTCTTTCTCATTCTACAAAGTACAACGTTGTATATCATTGAAACTTGATTAGACATGAATAAATATGAAGGACAAAGCAGTCTTAACATGGTTTGAGTTAAGGAATTCGTTTTATAGGAGAATCCGAATTCGTGCATAACTCGTAAAATAGAGCTTATTTTCGGATTCCTGAAGAATGAGTCTGGTTCTTTCTCATAATACAAAGTTTGTTGTTTATTGTTGAAACTTCATCAGACCGTTAGATATAGTCGGACTCACCTCGACGCACGGCTTGGGATCTGGAACCAGTACTCTTGAGAGGGGTTGGACTCTCTTCCACTCTGGAGTTGCCCGTGGTGAGAGGCGCAGAGCAGGTGTGGGCATACTTATTGCCCCCCGGCTGTGTGCCAGCACATTGGGGTTTACCCCAGTGAACGAGAGGGTAGCCTCCCTCCGCCTTTGGGTGGGGGGACGAGTCCTGACTGTTGTTTGTGCCTATGCGCCAAACAGCAGTTCAGAGTACCTACCCTTTTTGGAGTCTCTGGGGGAGGCACTGGAGAATGCTCCTACCGGAGACTCCCTCATTCTGCTGGGGGACTTCAATGCTCACGTGGGCAATGACAGTGAGACCTGGAGGGGTGTGATTGGGAGGAACGGCCCCCCCGATCTGAATCAGAGTGGTGTTATGTTGTTGGACTTCTGTGCCAGTCATAGACTGTCCATAACGAACACCATGTTCAGGCATAAGGGTGTCCATATGTGCACTTGGCACTAGGACACCCTTGGCCGCAGTTCGATGATCGACTTTGTGGTTGTATCATCGGACTTGCGGCCGTATGTCCTGGACACTCGGGTGAAGAGAGGGGCGGAGCTGTCAACTGATCACCACCTGGTGGTGAGTTGGCTCCGCTGGTGGGGGAGGATGCCGATCAGACCTGGCAGGCCCAAACGTATTGTGAGGGTCTGCTGGGCGCGTTTGTCAGAATCCCCCGTCAGAAGGAGCTTTAACTTCCACCTCCGGCAGAGCTTCAACCATATTTGAGGTGGGGGACATTGAGTCCGAATGGGCCATGTTCCGTGACTCCATTGCCGAGGCAGCTGGTCGGAGTTGTGGCCGTAAGGTGGTCGGTGCCTGTCGTGGCGGCAACCCTCGAACCTGCTGGTGGACACCAGTGGTGAGGGAAGCCGTCAAGCTGAAGAAGGAGTCCTATCGGGCCTTTTTGGCCAGTGGGACCCTGGAAGAAGCTGATAGGTACCGACGGGCCAGACGGGCCACGGCTTCGGCGGTTGTGAGGCAAAAACTCGGGCCTGGGAGGAGTTCGGTGAGACCATGGAGAACGATTTCCGGACGGCCTCGAAAAGATTCTGGTCCACCATCCGGCGTCTCAGGGGGGGGGAAGCGGCTCACAGTCAACACTGTTTACAGTGGGGACGGGGCTTTGCTGACCTCAACTAGGGATGTTGTGAGTCGGTGGGGGGAGTACTTCGAGGAACTCCTCAATCCTACCAACACGTGCTCGGAAGAGGCAGAGTCGGAGAGCTCGGAGACGGGGCCTCCCATTTCTGGGGCTGAGGTTGCCGAGGTGGTTAAAAAGCTCCTCGGTGGCAAGGCCCCGGGGGTGGATGAGGTCCGTCCTGAGTTTCTCAAGGCTCTGGATGTTGTAGGGCTGTCTTGGCTGACACGCCTCTGCAGTATCGCGTTGACATCGGGGACAGTGCCTCTGGACTGGCAGATTGGGGTGGTGGTCCCCCTCTTTTAAAAGGGGGACCGGAGGGTGTGTTCCAACTATAGGGGTATCACACTCCTCAGTCTCCCTGGTAAGGTCTATTCGGGGGTATTGGAGAGGAGGATCCGTCGGATAATCGAGCCTCGGATTCAGAAGATGCAGTGTGGCTTTCGTCCTGGCCGTGGAACAGTGGACCAGCTCTATACCCTCGGCAGGATCCTGGAGGGTGCATGGGAGTTCGCCCAACCAGTCTACATGTGTTTTGTGGACTTGGAGAAAGCGTTCGACCGTGTCCCTCGTGGAGTCCTGTGGGGGGTGCTCCGGGAATATGGAGTGCCGGACCCCTTGATAGGGGCCGTTCGGTCTCTGTATGACCGGTGCCAGAGTTTGGTCCGCATTGCCGGCAGTAAGTCGGATACGTTTCCGGTGAGAGTTGGACTCCGTCAGGGCTGCCCTTTGTCACCGATTCTGTTCCTAACTTTTATGGACAGAATTTCTAGGCGGAGCCAGGGCGTTGAGGGTGTCCCATTTGGCGACCTCAGAATCGGGTCTCTGCTTTTTGCAGATGATGTGGTTCTGTTAGCGTCGTCAGGCCGTGACCTTCAGCTCTCACTGGAGTGATTCGCAGCCGAGTGTGAAGCGGCTGGGATGAGAATCAGCACCTCCAAATCCGAGACTATGGTTCTCAGCCGGAAAAGGGTGGAATGCTCTCTCCGGGTCGGGAATGAGATCCTTCCCCAAGAGGAGGAGTTCAAGTATCTCGGGGTCTTGTTCACGAGTGACGGACGAATGGAGCGGGAGATTGACGGGCGGGTCGGTGCAGAGCCTGCAACTGAGTTGTGAAGAGGGAGCTGAGCCAGAAGGCGAAGCTCTCTACTTACTGGTCAATCTACGTTCCCATCCTCACCTATGGTCACGAGTTGTGGGTAGTGACCGAAAGAACAAGATCGCGAATACAAGCGGCCGAAATGGGTTTCCTCCGCAGGGTGTCTGGGCTCTCCCTTAGAGATAGGGTGAGAAGCTCAGTCATCCGGGAGGGGCTCGGAGTAGAACCGCTGCTCCTCCGCATTGAGAGGAGTCAGATGAGGTGGCTCGGGCATCTGGTTAGGATGCCCCCTGGGCGCCTCCCTGGGGAGGTGTTCCGGGCACGTCCCACTGGGAGGAGACCCCGGGGGAGACCCAGGACACGTTGGAGAGACTATGTCTCTCGGCTGGCCTGGGAACGCCTCGGGGTCCCCCCGGAAGAGCTGGAGGAAGTGGCCGGGGACAGAGACGTCTGGGTTTCTCTGCTCAAGCTGCTGCCCCCGCGACCCGACCCCCGGATAAGCGGCAGATGATGGATGGATGGATATATCCTCCACCAACCAGACTTACAACCCCCGACTAGGGTAGCAGAATTTCTAAGCATCTGTACCCCAAAACTACTATCAAAAATATATAAATTATTGTCTAAGATAGATGACACAATGTCTCTTCCATCCTCAAAATGGGAGGCAGATTTATCCATCAGTTCTGGTCATAGCTTCTAACCACAAATATGTTTGAACACCTTCATAAAGACTCGAAATCCTAATTTACAGCTCATACAATACAAAATCCTTCATAGAACACACTATACAGGACAAAGGATGTTCAGGATGGGTCTAACACACTCAAACATCTGCTCACATTGCACAGATAACACACCTGATGATTATGCACACGCTTTGTGGTTTTTCTGCGCCTGTCCAGAAGTTCTGGCTTGAAGTCTGTGAGGACCTATCAACATGGCTAAAGTGTAGCATCCCTGCATGCCCCACACTGTGCATACTGGGTGACTTAGACAACATCAACATGGAAATTAACTCAGCACACATGGTTGTCACAGTGTTATGTATCGCAAAGAAAACTATTCTCATGAACTGGAAAGCGAAGAACAATCTGTGTATTAACCAGTTTAGAAATTTTCTTTTAGATTATATTAGCATGGAAACAATGTCTGCCTCCTCAAAACATCAATTGGCTGAATTTCATTCTCTCTGGTCCCCTCTGATTAGTTTTATCACATAGTGGTGGTGGTGGGTTGCTGGGTGATGGTGGGTCTCAGGCCCGGGCTGCTGCGACTGGTGTGACCGGGTGGTTTGTTTGTTTGTTTTTTGATGTTATTTGTTTGTTTTTTTGTAGAGGTCCTCCTGGGTGGGGTTGGGTTGAGTGGGGTGGGGCGGGATGGGTACCTTCTGGGGGTACAGTAGCTCCCGGAATATGGTCGCTGCAGGCCCCGAGCCTGGTGGACATCAGGCCCTCCTGCCCATTGTTGGCTCCCAGGTAGCGGGGATGCCTATTGCAGCCAGTCCCTGGCTGCCCTCTCTGGGGGAGAGTAGCTCCCCCGTTATATATCCCCATACCCCTCTCCCTTCTGGCTCCTGTACACAGCACACACTCACACATGAAGGGTTTTGGGGGCGTGTGTGTTCGGTGGGGTGCAGTGGATGGGGCCACGTAGGTGGTCCCCTTTGGTTGCACTCTGCAGTTCCCTGCCCCTGTTTTAATTACACCTTAGACATTAGTACTTATCAAACACACTCACACACACACATTAGGTCTTGGGGGGTGGTTACACTGAGTGGCATCTGGTGGGCGGGGCTCTTTGGGTATGTAGGCTGCCCAGAGTGCCGCGCTCCCAGTTCTACAAGTTTGGCTGCCCCTCAATTTTAATTGCTCACTATTAGAAAATATTGAAGAGCCAGAAGGGTGAGGGGAGGGGTCTTCTTCGCACACCCCTGCTTCCTGGTGTCTGCTCGGGGCAGGAGGGGCCAGGAGGATTAATTAATTGTTCTGCTGGTTCGGGGTCTGTGGTGGCTGGGGGGTTGCTGGCCTCCTGGTGTGCCCGCTGCACTACACCCCAGCAGAGTCGAGGGAGGTAGGATGTGTGGATGTGTGGATGTATGGGACGTGAAAGTGTGTGTGGTAATGATTGGGCCTGGATCTGGGACTTGCTGTCGCCTGGCCTGCCTGTGTTTCTCCCGATGGGGCATCAGCGTTGCCTCTCCCCACTGCTCGCGACTTCACCCACCTGTGGGCACGTCTTGACTCCCAGGGCACTTGGCCAGGGGCGCTGGGGCAGGCGCTGACCCACTTTGTGGCTGTCTGGGGCGCTTGGCCCTCCTGGGTATTGGGTGGGGCCTCTGCCGGGGGGTTTGGGGGCGCTCGGGCTCCTGGGGCCCAGGTCCAGTGCACGGCCCATGTCTGGGCGGCTGGGGCCTGGCGGGGTCGGTGGGCTGTTACCCCTGGTTCCCGGAGTGCCTCTGCCCTATGCTTATGGGGGCTCTTTCCGGGGGCTTCCTCTGCAGTCTTCTGGGTGGATGTGTGGTTGCCCCTGCGGTGGGCTGCCTGGGTTCTGTGCTCTGTGGGGGCTGCTGGTGGCCCGGGTCTTGTGGCCCTCTCTGCCTGCTTCTGATTGCTTGGGGGGGCTGTGGATTGTGGCCCTGTACGCTTATACACTCATAACTAAGCACGGTTATCATGTAGGTCCTGTGCCATGGGTGTTGCATGTTCTCACACACACACACACACATTCATTAGTCCAGTAGCATGGTCACTAATTCTGATCTAAAATCACAATTTTTGCAAATTATGATCTGACATTCACACCTGCTTTTGATAATGTATGGTTTGGCATTCGCACCTTTTCTTACCCATTTTTCAGTAATTATGGGTGGACATTCACACCTTCTTGCAGCTGAACACCTCCTCTCCCGCTATCGATTGTGTACAGTCGGGTATTTTAACCTTTTCTTACCCGCTTTTTACCAAATATGGTCGGACATTCACACCGTCTTACAGCGGAACACCTCTGCTCCCGCTTTTGATGGTGTATAGTCAGGCATTTGAACCTTTTCTTACCCGCTTTTTACAAACTATGGTCGGACATTCAAACCTTGTAGCCGAAAACCTCCGCTCCCTCTTTTGATTATACATTGTTGGGCATTCGCACCTTATTTACAAACTATAGTCAGACATTCACACCTTGCAGCTGAGCCACCTCAGCTCCCTGTTTTGATAGTGTATGTTCGGGCATTCGAACCTATTCTTACCCCCTTTTTACAAACTATGCTCGGAGATTCACACCTACTCACAGCCGAACACTTCCGCTCCCGCATTTGATGGTGTATAGCCGGGCATTCTCACCCTTTCTCATCAGCTTTTTGCAAATTATGATCTGACATTCACACCTACTTGCAGTCGAACAGCTCTGCTCCCGCTTTTGATTATGTTTGGTTGGATATTCGAACCTTTTCTTAACTGCTTTTTACAAACTTTGGTCGGACGTTCACACCTTCTTGCAGCCGAACACATCCACTTCCACTTTTGATGGTATATATTCGGGCATTCGAACCTTTTCTTACCCGCTTTTTACAAACCGTGGTCAGACTTTCACACCTTCTTGTAGCCAAACAACTCCGCTCCCGCTATTGGTTGTGTACAGTCGGGTATTTTAACCTTTTCTTACCCGCTTTTTACCAACTATGGTCGGACATTTACACCTTCTTACAGCGGAACACCTCCGCTCCCTCTTTTGATGGTCTATGTTCGGGCATTCGAACCTTTTCTTACCCACTTTTTACAAACTATGCTCGGACATTCACACCTTCTTACAGCGGAACACCTCCGCTCCCTCTTTTGATGGTCTATGTTCGGGCATTCGAACCTTTTCTTACCCGCTTTTTACAAACTATGGTCGGACATTCAAACCTTCTTGTAGCCGAACACATCCACTCCTGCTTTTGATGATGTATGGTTGGGCATTTTCACCTTTTCTTAACCATTTTTCAGTAATTATGGGTGGACATTCACACCTTCTTGCAGCTGAACAACTCCTCTCCCGCTTATGATCATGTGCTGTTTGATATTCGAAAATTTTCTTTCATGTTTTAAAGCAATTATTGATGGACATTCAAATCTTCTTGTAGCCGAACACATCCACTCCTGCTTTTGATGATGTATGGTAACCTTTTCTTACCCGCTTTTTACAAACTATGGTCGAACATTCAAACCTTCTTGTAGCCAAAAACCTCCGCTCCCTCTTTTGATCTTACATTGTCGGGCATTCGCACCTTATCTTACCCGCTTTTTACAAACTATAGTCAGACATTCACACCTTGCAGCTGAACCACCTCCGCTCCCTGTTTTGATCATGTATGGTCTGGCAATACTACCTTTTCTTACCCGTTTGTGAGTAATTAATCCCAAAATATTGAGCATAAAATAAGTCTTTATGCTGATGATGTATTACTTTTCCTTCAGAACTCACAGACGTCTCTCAGTCACACGATCACACTCATAAATAAATTCTCAGCACTTTCTGACTACTCTATCAACTGGTCTAAGACCACAGTTCTGCCCATTAACTGTAGGGTCCATAATATACCTGCGATCACTTTACAGTCAGGAAATATTAGATATTTAGGCATAAACATTTCCTCCAGGCTCTCAGAGCTAACAAAGCTAAATTATGTGCAATTATTAAAGACAGTAGAGGACGATCTCTCGTTGGAAGTCCTTACCTATATCACTTATGGGGAGAGTTACATCCATTAAAATTATGATACTACCAAAAGTTAACTATTTGTTCTCAATGATCCCCATAAAACCATCTGCTACTTGGTTTAAGTCACTAGATTCATGCATCTCCAAATTTCTGTGGAAAAACAAACCACCACGTATTAGTTTAAAAACCCTACAGAAGACCAAGGACAGTGGTGGATTAGATTTACCTCATTTTCAGCACTATTCCTTAGACAATAGGTTACAATATATATCAAAATGGTTTAAACCTTGTTGTTGTCACAGTTCCCAGAGACGTTGTAATCGTTGAGGATTCTATATTCACCCCCTCATTAGAGGCACGTAATGCAGATTGATGACACTGAATCTTCTTCTCTGTTCATTGCTGGCATCATTCCCAGCATCGTAAGTGTTCGTGGCATTGTTAGCCTCTTCTTCTGGATCTTGATATCGAGAATCCTTTTGTATTTCTGGTTTGTCAGTCCTCTGTCTTCGTTCACCGGAGTCTTTGTCTTTTTGTCCTTGAGTTTGGTGATTTTTTCTTCTTTTGATACCTTGACACAATGTGACAGGTGATACCACGTGGGAGATCCTGTAACTTGGATTGCTGTCCCTGTGCTGCGAAATGGCTGTGCTGCTCAAATGGTCTCTCCTTCATCATGGTTACATGCTGCCACTCCGACATCTCGCCATTCCGACATGGGTCTCCAATTGTCGGAATGGCGACACTTAATTTTTTATCAAACGTCCCACCATTCCGACACTTTTTTCCTCCTATGGTCGGAATGGCGGTATGTTTTTTTTTTTTTTTTAACATACCGCCATTCCGACAGTTCCTTTTAATAGCCTATTTTTTACCCAAAACATTTTGCACTAATAATATGCCGGCGCAAATACGCCCTAAAGTTTGGCGCACAAGCTTTGCACATGCAGAGGCCACAGCCTCGCAAACAAACTTTAATAATCTATTATCAAAATCCCCTGAATTTCAAATATAAAAATACAGATATTAATGTAACTCTGGCGAGACTGAAACTGATTAAGCAGAAATACAGTGTCAGTGAGCTGTCACAGCAGCCAGCTGGAGCGGAGCTCTCCACAGAGCCCATGCGTCTTTTGCACGCTGTCATCATATGCAAAAGTAATAATTGCAATTACAGATATCACGGCTACTGCACAGGACACAGTTGCGAGCACTCTGCCTTGCCTTGCCAATAGGAGAAGAGAGAAATGACAGCATAGAACGTATAAAACACAACAAAATGCAGTAAAAACGTTTATTCATGTTATTCACGTGATTTATGAGTACTCACTCCAATTTTGGGAAGCGCGGATGGGTTTTGCGCATTTGGCACAAACACACAGCCGCAACGGTTGTAGCTTTATACAGCCTGTTGATATCTTAAGGACCTAAACTGGTCACACCTGGGAGTAAATGTCATGTAGAGATTGTTTTTACATGACATTACAGCTGAACATATAGCTTTCATCCACAAACCAACGTGGGAGAGCCCGAAGACGCATGTGCCAGACGCACATAGGCATGCGTAAAACCAATTTTGACCACTTCATACTGTTTATTTGCTTTCTTTTAGTTAACTTTCGTTTCTTTTGGATTCTTGTGCGTGTTATGGAGCCGTTTTGGTCCATGTTTGTAAGCCTTTTTTTCCTGGATTAAATTTTCGGAAGTTGAAACAAGTGGCATTGGAGTGTGTGATTGAAAACCACCGCGGACTGCTTCTCCTCCTCCAGTTGCCGAGACTTTGTGTTTTTAATAACGCTTGTCTATAAACATGTGTTAAACATATAAATTGCATGAACAGAAAGAAGGGACTCACCTGTTGAGTAACACACATTTCCTTATACGGAAAGCCTTGTCGGAATGGTGGGACATTTGAACGTCAGAATAGTGGGATGTCGCAATGGTGGGATGTCGGAATGGTGGGACGTTTGCATGTCGGAATGGTGGTATGTCGGAATGGTGGTATGTCGGAATGGTGGGATGTCGGAATAGCGGGATGTCGGAATGGCGGGATTTCGGAATGGGTGTTGCCACCCCCTTCATCATATACACAGTTATTTATACATCCCCTTCCACCATGAAGCGTTGTCCCTTTTTGTTTCTCTCTTTGTTCTTAAAATGCTGTTATGCATGTCTAAACCAATCCATTAAATTAGATCATTTTGGCAGTAAAGCGATCTACAATGTGCTTGGTCGCAAAGCTGCTCATCTGTGGTAAACAGCTCTTCAGAAAGGCATTCTTCAATTGATTTCACTAATTCTATGTAATAATTTTGTGATTTCCTACAAAACTACACTTCTTCTCCCATCTGTCTGAGTATTTAATATTGTCTGGGTCCCGTTAAAACATGTATTTTTCCCATCTAATTCCTTGTTTGCTTTAAAACAAGTATTCCCCATTTTCTATCCCTTCAGTAGCCAACCAGTTTGTATGGAGTACACTGGAGCAACTTGACTGATCAGTAAAACACTGCTTTTGTTGTCACCGCAAGGCTTCCCCCGTTGGTTGTTTCACTGAGACACTACTGAGTAACTATAACTCAACACAGTTTATACACATAACATTCATATACATACTAACAAACAAACAAACAATTATTTATCGCAATTTTCTCATCTCTGTTTAAACGTACACCCAGGTAAATATTCCTGAAACCTTCTATATCAGGAGTGTCCATCATGATGCTGGGAATAGAACCTCTTTCCCAGAATAGTTCAACCTTCATTACTCAACTGATCATAACTCCGCAATGAGCACATTTCAAAGTATCATTCCTCTACATACATTCAAAAATCTATGTGTAAATGTTTAATATTTCTTATATTTGTTGATGTCATTCTGTGTGCATGTGGCCTAAACCCAATCTCTGTGTGGCAATTTTAATTTAAACAAGTTGAACTCTGCCTCTGATCATTTAAAAAAGGTGTGTACCAATATCAACCTTTCTCAGGTAATTACAGATCCTACAAAACCAAAGAGATCCTTCAAGGTTGTCCCTGATTGGCTCAATCTTAGCAAATCAAAGGTAGAAAATCCGCAGTATCTGAACTTGGTGTTAATTATCACTGCTCAATAGCCTGTATCAGAATTGCAAAAATGAAAACATTAGGTCCACGCTTGGTATCCAGATCCTGAAACATCTCCATGAGCAGGCTTTTTTTTAACTGATCTGTTGAATAGTTATATGACACTGTTAAAATCCCAGATGAAGATCTAGCACTTGACCATTTTTGTAAATCTTCTAATTCCATAGTTGATAAACACGCCCCTTTTAAAAAGTATAGAACTTAGAACAGGTCTATCCCTGGCTTTCGGCAGAACTGTCTTCTTTACTTTTTTTTCCCCTTGTCCTGTTCAGCATTATGTCAGAAGAATTGTAGTCTGAATACCTTTGATGCCAAACAGATTTGTTTTGCCAAGGGAAGTTTTATAAATGTAAAGCTCCCCTTGATGCCAATTTATTTATTTCTGTTTACAATATATGACATGAACTGAACTGAACCGGACCGGGGGACAAGGAAAGAAGAAGAGGAAAGAAGAGGAAACAGAAAAAAAATAGAAACAAAAACCAGACAACCAGCTGCTACACCTGTAAAAAACAAAACAGACAACAATCCATGGCCTATGAGGGGAATCCAGCCTTAGCGCCACCAGGAGCACCTGAAAGCAGACAAGCAGAGAAAAAACAAACACACAAACAAACAAAAACAAGCACAAGAAGCGGCAATCGCATACAACACAGCTGTGGATATAGATGACCTGAGACGACATGATAATACATCAACTGCTTAGTGACCATGCTACTGGACTAATGAATGTGTGTGTGTGTGTGTGAGAACATGCAACACCCATGGCACAGGACCTACATGATAACCGTGCTTAGTTATGAGTGTATAAGCGTACAGGGCCACAATCCACAGCCCCCCCCCCAAGCAATCAGAAGCAGGCAGAGAGGGCCACAAGACCCAGGCCACCAGCAGCCCCCACAGAGCACAGAACCCAGGCAGCCCACCGCAGGGGCAACCACGCATCCACCCAGAAGACTGCAGAGGAAGCCCCCGGAAAGAGCCCCCATAAGCATAGGGCAGAGGCACTCCGGGAACCAGGGGCAACAGCCCACCGACCCCGCCAGGCCCCAGCCGCCCAGACATGGGCCGTGCACTGGACCTGGGCCCCAGGAGCCCGAGCGCCCCCAAACCCCCCGGCAGAGGCCCCACCCAATACCCAGGAGGGCCAAGCGCCCCAGACAGCCACAAAGTGGGTCAGCGCCTGCCCCAGCGCCCCTGGCCAAGTGCCCTGGGAGTCAAGACGTGCCCACAAGTGGGTGAAGTCGCGAGCAGTGGGGAGAGGCAACGCTGATGCCCCATCGGGAGAAACACAGGCAGGCCAGGCGACAGCAAGTCCCAGATCCAGGCCCAATCATTACCACACACACTTTCACGTCCCATACATCCACACATCCACACATCCTACCTCCCTCGACTCTGCTGGGGTGTAGTGCAGCGGGCACACCAAGAGGCCAGCAACCCCCCAGCCACCACAGACCCCGAACCAGCAGAACAATTAATTAATCCTCCTGGCCCCTCCTGCCCCGAGCAGACACCAGGAAGCAGGGGTGTGCGAAGAAGACCCCTCCCCTCACCCTTCTGGCTCTTCAATATTTTCTAATAGTGAGCAATTAAAATTGAGGGGCAGCCAAACTTGTAGAACTGGGAGCGCGGCACTCTGGGCAGCCTACATACCCAAAGAGCCCCGCCCACCAGATGCCACTCAGTGTAACCACCCCCCAAGACCTAATGTGTGTGTGTGAGTGTGTTTGATAAGTAGTAATGTCTAAGGTGTAATTAAAACAGGGGCAGGGAACTGCAGAGTGCAACCAAAGGGGACCACCTACGTGGCCCCATCCACTACACCCCACCGAACACACACGCCCCCAAAACCCTTCATGTGTGAGTGTGTGCTGTGTACAGGAGCCAGAAGGGAGAGGGGTATGGGGATATATACCGGGGGAGCTACTCTCCCCCAGAGAGGGCAGCCAGGGACTGGCTGCAATAGGCATCCCCGCTACCTGGGAGCCAACAATGGGCAGGAGGGCCTGATGTCCACCAGGCTCGGGGCCTGCAGCGACCATATTCCGGGAGCTACTGTACCCCCAGAAGGTACCCATCCCGCCCCACCCCACTCAACCCAATCCCACCCAGGAGGACCTCTACAAAAAACAAACAAACAAACCACCCGGTCACACCAGTTGCAGCAGCCCGGGCCTGAGACCCACCATCACCCAGCAACCCACCACCACCACTATGTGATAAAACTAATCAGAGGGGACCAGAGAGAATGAAATTCAGCCAATTGATGTTTTGAGGAGGCAGACATTGTTTCCATGCTAATATAATCTAAAATAAAATTTCTAAACTGGTTAATACACAGGTTGTTCTTCGCTTTCCAGTTCATGAGAATAGTTTTCTTTGCGATACATAACACTGTGACAACCATGTGTGCTGAGTTAATTTCCATGTTGATGTTGTCTAAGTCACCCAGTATGCACAGTGTGGGGCATGCAGGGATGCTACACTTTAGCCATGTTGATAGGTCCTCACAGACTTCAAGCCAGAACTTCTGGACAGGCGCAGAAAACCACAAAGCGTGTGCATAATCATCAGGTGTGTTATCTGTGCAATGTGAGCAGATGTTTGAGTGTGTTAGACTCATCCTGAACATCCTTTGTCCTGTATAGTGTGTTCTATGAAGGATTTTGTATTGTATGAGCTGTAAATTAGGATTTCGAGTCTTTATGAAGGTGTTCAAACATATTTGTGGTTAGAAGCTATGACCAGAACTGATGGATAAATCTGCCTCCCATTTTGAGGATGGAAGAGACATTGTGTCATCTATCTTAGACAATAATTTATATATTTTTGATAGTAGTTTTGGGGTACAGCTGCTTAGAAATTCTGCTACCCTAGTCGGGGGTTGTAAGTCTGGTTGGTGGAGGATATATCCATCCATCCATCCATCATCTGCCGCATATCCGTGGGTCGGGTCGCGGGGGCAGCAGCTTGAGCAGAGAAACCCAGACGTCTCTGTCCCCGGCCACTTCCTCCAGCTCTTCCGGGGGGACCCCGAGGCGTTCCCAGGCCAGCCGAGAGACATAGTCTCTCCAACGTGTCCTGGGTCTCCCCCGGGGTCTCCTCCCAGTGGGACGTGCCCGGAACACCTCCCCAGGGAGGCGCCCAGGGGGCATCCTAACCAGATGCCCGAGCCACCTCATCTGACTCCTCTCAATGCGGAGGAGCAGCGGTTCTACTCCGAGCCCCTCCCGGATGACTGAGCTTCTCACCCTATCTCTAAGGGAGAGCCCAGACACCCTGCGGAGGAAACCCATTTCGGCCGCTTGTATTCGCGATCTTGTTCTTTTGGTCACTACCCACAACTCGTGACCATAGGTGAGGATGGGAACGTAGATTGACCAGTAAGTAGAGAGCTTCGCCTTCTGGCTCAGCTCCCTCTTCACAACGACGGGTCGGTGCAGAGCCTGCAACACTGCAGGCGCCGCACCGATCCGCCCGTCAATCTCCCGCTCCATTCGTCCGTCACTCGTGAACAAGACCCCGAGATACTTGAACTCCTTCTCTTGGGGAAGGATCTCATTCCCGACCCGGAGAGAGCATTCCACCCTTTTCCGGCTGAGAACCATAGTCTCGGATTTGGAGGTGCTGATTCTCATCCCAGCCGCTTCATACTCGGCTGCGAATCACTCCAGTGAGAGCTGAAGGTCACGGCCTGACGACGCTAACAGAACCACATCATCTGCAAAAAGCAGAGACCCGATTCTGAGGTCGCCAAATGGGACACCCTCAACGCCCTGGCTCCGCCTAGAAATTCTGTCCATAAAAGTTAGGAACAGAATCGGTGACAAAGGGCAGCCCTGACGGAGTCCAACTCTCACCGGAAACGTATCCGACTTACTGCCGGCAATGCGGACCAAACTCTGGCACCGGTCATACAGAGACCGAACGGCCCCTATCAAGGGGTCCGGCACTCCATATTCCCGGAGCACCCCCCACAGGACTCCACGAGGGACACGGTCGAACGCTTTCTCCAAGTCCACAAAACACATGTAGACTGGTTGGGCGAACTCCCATGCACCCTCCAGGATCCTGCCGAGGGTATAGAGCTGGTCCACTGTTCCACGGCCAGGACGAAAGCCACACTGCATCTCCTGAATCCGAGGCTCGATTATCCGACGGATCCTCCTCTCCAATACCCCCGAATAGACCTTACCAGGGAGGCTGAGGAGTGGGATACCCCTATAGTTGGAACACACCCTCCGGTCCCCCTTTTTAAAGAGGGGGACCACCACCCCAATCTGCCAGTCCAGAGGCACTGTCCCCGATGTCAACGCGATACTGCAGAGGCGTGTCAGCCAAGACAGCCCTACAACATCCAGAGCCTTGAGAAACTCAGGACGGACCTCATCCACCCCCGGGGCCTTGCCACCGAGGAGCTTTTTAACCACCTCGGCAACCTCAGCCCCAGAAATGGGAGGCCCCGTCTCCGAGCTCTCCGACTCTGCCTCTTCCGAGCACGTGTTGGTAGGATTGAGGAGTTCCTCGAAGTACTCCCCCCACCGACTCACAATATCCCTAGTTGAGGTCAGCAAAGCCCCGTCCCCACTGTAAACAGTGTTGACTGTGAGCCGCTTCCCCCCCCCTGAGACGCCGGATGGTGGACCAGAATCTTTTCGAGGCCGTCCGGAAATCGTTCTCCATGGTCTCACCGAACTCCTCCCAGGCCCGAGTTTTTGCCTCACAACCGCCGAAGCCGTGGCCCGTCTTGCCCGTCGGTACCTATCAGCTTCTTCCAGGGTCCCACTGGCCAAAAAGGCCCGATAGGACTCCTTCTTCAGCTTGACGGCTTCCCTCACCACTGGTGTCCACCAGCAGGTTCGAGGGTTGCCGCCACGACAGGCACCGACCACCTTACGGCCACAACTCCGACCAGCTGCCTCGGCAATGGAGTCACGGAACATGGCCCATTCGGACTCAATGTCCCCCACCTCAAATATGGTTGAAGCTCTGCCGGAGGTGGGAGTTAAAGCTCCTTCTGACGGGGGATTCTGACAAACGCTCCCAGCAGACCCTCACAATACGTATGGGCCTGCCAGGTCTGATCGGCATCCTCCCCCACCAGCGGAGCCAACTCACCACCAGGTGGTTATCAGTTGACAGCTCCGCCCCTCTCTTCACCCGAGTGTCCAGGACATACGGCCGCAAGTCCGATGATACAACCACAAAGTCGATCATCGAACTGCGGCCAAGGGTGTCCTGGTGCCAAGTGCACATATGGACACCCTTATGCCTGAACATGGTGTTCGTTATGGACAGTCTATGACTGGCACAGAAGTCCAACAACATAACACCACTCTGATTCAGATCGGGGGGGCTGTTCCTCCCAATCACACCCCTCCAGGTCTCACTGTCATTGCCCACGTGAGCATTGAAGTCCCCCAGCAGAATGAGGGAGTCTCCGGTAGGAGCATTCTCCAGTGCCTCCCCCAGAGACTCCAAAAAGGGTAGGTACTCTGAACTGCTGTTTGGCGCATAGGCACAAACAACAGTCAGGACTCGTCCCCCCACCCAAAGGCGGAGGGAGGCTACCCTCTCGTTCACTGGGGTAAACCCCAATGTACTGGCACACAGCCGGGGGGCAATAAGTATGCCCACACCTGCTCTGCGCCTCTCACCACGGGCAACTCCAGAGTGGAAGAGAGTCCAACCCCTCTCAAGAGTACTGGTTCCAGATCCCAAGCCGTGCGTCGAGGTGAGTCCGACTATATCTAACGGTCTGATGAAGTTTCAACAATAAACAACAAACTTTGTATTATGAGAAAGAACCAGACTCATTCTTCAGGAATCCGAAAATAAGCTCTATTTTACGAGTTATGCACGAATTCGGATTCTCCTATAAAACGAATTCCTTAACTCAAACCATGTTAAGACTGCTTTGTCCTTCATATTTATTCATGTCTAATCAAGTTTCAATGATAAACAACGTTGTACTTTGTAGAATGAGAAAGAACTTCTTCAGCAATAAGCATCTCTCGACAAATGACGAAATAAAGATTTTGCTATAAAATTAATTGCTATCAGCCTGACTTAAAACTGTTTGTCTTCCTTATTTATCCACTTCAAATCAAGTTTCAACAATTAAAAAAATTTTGTAGTTTGAGAAAGAACAACTTAATCTTGAGCAATCAGTATAAAAAGAGGGTAAGCAAAGGTGCGAATGTCAAACCATACATGATCAAAACAGGGAGCGGAGGTGTTTGGCTGAGACAAAGTGTGAATGTCCACCCATAATTAATGAAAAGCGGGCAACAAGTAGGTTGGAATGCCCAACCATACATCATCAAAAGCAGGAGTGGATATGTTCGGCTACAAGAAGGTTTGAACGTCTGACCATAGTTTGTAAAAAGCGGGTAAGAAAAGGTTCGAATGCCCGAACATACACCATCAAAGGAGGGAGCGGAGGTGTTCCGCTGTAAGAAGGTGTGAATGTCCGACCATAGTTGGTAAAAAACGGGTAAGAAAAGGTTAAAATACCCGACTGTACACAATCAGTAGCGGATGCGGAGTTGTTCGGCTACTAAAAGGTGTGAAAGTCCGACCATGGTTTGTAAAAAGCGGGTAAGAAAAGGTGCGAATGCCCGAAAATGTATGATCAAAAGAGGGAGCGGAGGTGTTTGGCTGCAAGAAGGTGTGAATGTACACCCATAATTACTGAAAAATGGGTAAGAAAAGGTGCGAATGCCCAACTATACATAATCAAAAGCAGGAGTGGATGTGTTCGGCTCCAAGAAGGGTTGAATGTCTGACCATAGTTTGTAAAAAGCAGGTAAGAAAAGGTTCGAATGCCCGAACATACACCATCAAAAGAGGGAGCGGAGGTGTTCCGCTGTAAGAAGGTGCGAATGTCCGACCATAGTTGGTAAAAAGCGGGTAAGAAAAGGTTAAAATACCCGACTGTACACAATCAATAGCGGGAGCGGAGTTGTTCGGCTACTAAAAGATGTGAAAGTCCGACTATGGTTTGTAAAAAGCGGGTAAGAAAAGGTGCTAATGCCCGACAATGTATGATCAAAAGAGGGAGCGGAGGTGTTCGGCTGCAAGAAGGTCTGAATGTCCAACCATAATTTGTAAAAACCGGGAAGGAAAGGCTCGAAAGCCCGACTATACACCATCAAAAGCGGGAGCAGAGTGGTTCAGCTGCAAGAAGGTCTGAATGTCCATCAATAATTGCTTTAAAACATGAAAGAAAATTTTCGAATATCATCCGCACATGATCATAAGAAGGAGAGGAGGTGTTCAGCTGCAAGAAGGTGTGAATGTCCACCCATAATTCCTGAAAAATGGGTAAAAAAAGGTGCGAATGCCCAACCATACATTATCAAAAGCAGGTGTGAATGTCAGATCATAATTTGCAAAAAGCTGATGAGAAAGGGTGAGAATGCCCGACTATACACCATCAAATGCGGGAGCGGAGGTGTTCGGCTCTGAGTAGGTGTGAATGTCCGACCATAATTGCTGAAAAATGTGTTAGAAAAGGAAAGAATGCCGGACCATACATCATCAAAAGCGGGAGAGGTGGTGTTCGGCTGCAAAAAGGTGTAAATGTTTGACTAAAGTTTGTAAAAAGCGGGTAAGACATGGTGCGAATGCCTGACAAGGTATGATCAAAAGCAGGAGCGGAGGTGTTCAGCTGCAAGAAGGTCTAAATGTCCATCAATAATTGCTAGAAAACATGAAAGAAAATTTTCTAAAATCAAACCGCACATGATCATAAGTGGGAGAGGAGGTGTTCAGCTGCAAGAAGGTGTGAATGTCCACCCATTATTCCTGACAAATGGGTAAAAAAAAGGTGCGAATGCCCAACCATACATCATCAAAAGCAGGAGTGGATGTGTTCGGCTACAAGAAGGTGTGAACGTCCAACAAAAATTTGTAAAAAGCAGTTAAGAAAAGGTTTGAATATCCAACCAAACATAATCAAAAGCGGGAGCATAGCTTTTCGACTGCAAGTAGGTGTGAATGTCAGATCATAATTTGCAAAAAGCTGATGAGAAAGGGTGAGAATGTCCGACTGCACACCATCAAATGCGGGAGCGGAGTTGTTCGGCTGTGAGTAGGTGTGAATCTCCGACCGTAATTTCTGAAAAATGTGTTAGAAAAGGTAAGAATGCCGGTCCATACATCATCAAAAGCGAGAGAGGTGGTGTTCGGCTGCAAGTAGGTGTGAATGTCCAGCCATAATTACTCACAAACGGGTAAGAAAAGGTAGTATTGCCAGACCATACATGATCAAAACAGGGAGCGGAGGTGGTTCAGCTGCAAGAAGGTGTGAATGTCTCACTAAAGTTCAAATATATTAACAAAAGCGGGAGGAGAGGTCTTCGGATGAGAGTGGTTGAGAATTTCCAACCATAATCTATAAAATTCGGTGAAAAAAAGGTGTGATAGAACACTAAAAGGTGGAGCGGAAGTGTTCGGCTGCAAGAAGGTGTGAATGTCCGACTATATTTGGTGAAAAGCAGGTGAAGCAAGGTCTGAATGCCCAACCTTACATTATCAAAAGCGAGATCAGAGGTGTTTGGCTGCAAGAAGGCCATAGTTTGCCAAAAGCGGGTAAGCTGCGAATGACCAACTAAATATCAACAAAAGTGGGGGCGGAGGTCTTCGGATGCAACTGGGTGTGAACATCCCACCATACAAGTATGGTGGAGAGGAAGCTGTGAACAGCCGACCATAGTTTGCAAAAAGCGGGTGAGACAAGGTGCGAATGTCCAACCATACATGATCAAAACAGGGAGAGGAGGTGTTTGGCTGTGACAAGGTGTGAATGTCCACCCAAAATTAATGAAAAGCGGGCAAAAAGTAGGTTTGAATGCCCAAGCATACATCATCAAAAGAAGGAGTGGATGTGTTCGGCTACAAGAAGGTTTGAATGTCCGAGCATAGTTTGTAAAAAGCGGGTAAAAAAAGGTTCGAATGCCCAAACATACACCATCAAAAGAGGGAGCGGAGGTGTTCCGCTGTAAGAAGGTGTGAATGTCCGACCATAGTTGGTAAAAAGTGGGTAAGAAAAGGTTAAAATACCCGACTCTACACAATCAATAGGGGGAGCGGAGTTGTTCGGCTACAAGAAGATGTGAAAGTCCAAACATGGTTTGTAAAAAGCTGGTAAGAAAAGGTTCGAATGCCCGAATATAATTAAAAGCGAGAGAGATTGTGTTCAGCTGCAAGTAGGTGTGAATATCCAGCCATAATTACTCACAAACGGGTAAGAAAATGTAGTATTGCCAGACCATACATGATCAAAACAGGGAGCGGAGGTGGTTTAGCTGCAAAAAGGGGTGAATGTCCAACTAAAGTTCAAATATATTAACAAAAGCGGGAGGAGAGGTCTTCGGATTAGAGTGGTTGAAATTTCCAACCATAATCTATAAAATGCGGTGAAAAAAAAAGGTGTGAAGGAATGAATTTTATGGCAAAATCCGAAATCATGCATAACTCCGCAAAAGGAACGTATTGCTCAATCAAAGGGATGCTTCTTTCTCATTCAGGGTAATATGAGGAACTTTATGCTTGATACATTTTAGACATGGATAACTATGAAGGACAAAGCAGTTTCCACTTTGTTTGAGTGAAGGAATTAATTTTATAGCAAAATCTCAAATCAAGCAGAACGTATGAAAATAAGCGTGTTTTCGGATTCCTGATCCTTCAGTGTTGCTATTTCTTCTACTGCAAAATCCAGTGTTGTTCTTTGTTGAAGTCAATCTAGACATTGATAAATATGAAGGACAAAGCAGTTTTAACATAGTTTGAGTAAAGGAATTCATTTTATACATAAAATCCCAAATCATGCAGAACGTATGAAAATAAGCTTATTCTCGGATTTCTGTTCCTTCAAGTGTTGCTCTTTCTTCTACTGCAAAATACAATGTTGTTCTTTGTTGAAGTCGATCTAGACATTGATAAATATGAAGGACAAAGCAGTTTTCACTTGGTTTGAGTGAAGGAATTCATTTTATACATAAAATCCCAAATCATGCAGAACGTATGAAAATAAGCTTATTCTCGGATTACTGATCCTTCAGTGTTGCTCTTTCTTCTACTGCAAAATCCAGTGTTGTTCTTTGTTGAAGTCAATCTAGACATTGATAAATATGAAGGACAAAGCAGTTTTAACATAGTTTGAGTGAAGGCATTCATTTATAGTAAAATCAATAATCGTGCAGAACTCATGAAAATAAGCTTATTCTCGGATTCCTAAAACTTTTGATTTGCTCTTTCTTTACTGCAAAGTACAATGTTGTTCTTTGTTGAAGTCGATCTAGAAATTGATAAATATGAAGGACAAAGCAGTTTTCACTTGGTTTGAGTGAAGGATTTGCAGCTGAAAACCTCCCGCTCCCGCTTTTGATTGTGTATAGTCGGGCTTTCGAGCCTTTTCTTACCCGGTTTTTAGAAATTATGGTTAGACATTCAGACCTTGCAGCCGAAGACCTCCACTCCCTCTTTTGATCATACATTGTCGGGCATTCGCACCTTGTCTTACCCGCTTTTTACAAACTATAGTCAGACATTCACACCTTGCAGCTGAACCACCTCAGCTCCCTGTTTTGATCATGTATGGTCTGGCAATACTACCTTTTCTTACCCGTTTGTGAGTAATTATGGCTGGACATTCACACCTACTTGCAGTCGAACAGCTCTGCTCCCGCTTTTGATGGTATATATTCGGGCATTCGAACCTTTTCTTAACTGCTTTTTGCAAACTTTGGTCATACGTTCACACCTTCTTGCAGCCGAACACCTCCGCTTCCGCTTTTGATGGTATATATTCGGGCATTCGAACCTTTTCTAAGCAGCTTTTTACAAACCATGGTTGAACTTTCACACCTTCTTGTAGCCGAACACCTCCGCTCCCGCTTTTGATGGTGTATAGTCAGGCATTTGAACCTTTTCTTACCCGCTTTTTACAAACTATGGTCGGACATTCAAACTTTCTTGTAGCCGAACACATCCACTCCTGCTTTTGATGATGTATGGTTGGGCATTTTCACCTTTTCTTACCCATTTTTCAGTAATTATGGGTGGACATTCACACCTTCTTGCAGCTGAACAACTCCTCTCCCGCTTATGATCATGTGCGGTTTGATATTCGAACATTTTCTTTCATGTTTTAAAGCAATTATTGATGGACATTCAAATCTTCTTGTAGCCGAACACATCCACTCCTGCTTTTGATGATGTATGGTAACCTTTTCTTACCCGCTTTTTACAAACTATGGTCAGACATTCAAACCCTCTTGTAGCCGAAAACCTCCGCTCCCTCTTTTGATTATACATTGTTGGGCATTCGCACCTTATTTACAAACTATAGTCAGACATTCACACCTTGCAGCTGAGCCACCTCAGCTCCCTGTTTTGATAGTGTATGTTCGGGCATTCGAACCTATTCTTACCCCCTTTTTACAAACTATGCTCGGAGATTCACACCTACTCACAGCCGAACAACTCCGCTCCCGCATTTGATGATGTCTTGTCCGGCATTCTAGTCTCTTCTAACACATTTTTCAGCAATTATGGTTGGACATTCACACCTACTCACAGCCGAACACTTCCGCTCCCACATTTGATGGTGTATAGCCGGACATTCTCACCCTTTCTCATCAGCTTTTTGCAAATTATGATCTGACATTCACACCTACTTGCAGTCGAACAGCTCTGCTCCCGCTTTTGATTATGTTTGGTTGGATATTCGAACCTTTTCTTAACTGCTTTTTACAAACTTTGGTCGGAATTTCAAACCTTCTTGCAGCCGAACACATGCACTTCCACTTTTGATGGTATATATTCGGGCATTCGAACCTTTTCTTACCCGCTTTTTACAAACCGTGGTCGGACTTTCACACCTTCTAGTAGCCAAACAACTCCGCTCCCGCTATTGATTGTGTACAGTCGGGTATTTTAACCTTTTCTTACCCGCTTTTTACCAACTATGGTCGGACATTTACACCTTCTTACAGCGGAACACCTCCGCTCCCTCTTTTGATGGTCTATGTTCGGGCATTCGAACCTTTTCTTACCCGCTTTTTACAAACTATGGTCGGACATTCAAACTTTCTTGTAGCCGAACACATCCACTCCTGCTTTTGATGATGTATGGTTGGGCATTTTCACCTTTTCTTACCCATTTTTCAGTAATTATGGGTGGACATTCACACCTTGCAGCTGAACAACTCCTCTCCCGCTTATGATCATGTGCGGTTTGATATTTTCGAAAATTTTCTTTCATGTTTTAAAGCAATTATTGATGGACATTCAAATCTTCTTGTAGCCGAACACATCCACTCCTGCTTTTGATGATGTATGGTAACCTTTTCTTACCCGCTTTTTAAAAACTATGGTCGGACATTCAAACCTTCTTGTAGCCGAAAACCTCCGCTCCCTCTTTTGATTATACATTGTTGGGCATTCGCACCTTATTTACAAACTATAGTCAGACATTCACACCTCGCAGCTGAGCCACCTCAGCTCCCTGTTTTGATAGTGTATGTTCGGGCATTCGAACCTATTCTTACCCCCTTTTTACAAACTATGCTCGGAGATTCACACCTACTCACAGCCGAACAACTCCGCTCCCGCATTTGATGATGTCTTGTCCGGCATTCTAGTCTCTTCTAACACATTTTTCAGCAATTATGGTTGGACATTCACACCTACTCACAGCCGAACACTTCCGCTCCCACATTTGATGGTGTATAGCCGGACATTCTCACCCTTTCTCATCAGCTTTTTGCAAATTATGATCTGACATTCACACCTACTTGCAGTCGAACAGCTCTGCTCCCGCTTTTGATTATGTTTGGTTGGATATTCGAACCTTTTCTTAACTGCTTTTTACAAACTTTGGTCGGACGTTCACACCTTCTTGCAGCCGAACACATCCCCTTCCACTTTTGATGGTATATATTCGGGCATTCGAACCTTTTCTTACCCGCTTTTTACAAACCGTGGTCGGACTTTCACACCTTCTTGTAGCCAAACAACTCCGCTCCCGCTATTGATTGTGTACAGTCGGGTATTTTAACCTTTTCTTACCCGCTTTTTACCAACTATGGTCGGACATTTACACCTTCTTACAGCGGAACACCTCCGCTCCCTCTTTTGATGGTCTATGTTCGGGCATTCGAACCATTTCTTACCCGCTTTTTACAAACTATGGTCGGACATTCAAACTTTCTTGTAGCCGAACACATCCACTCCTGCTTTTGATGATGTATGGTTGGGCATTTTCACCTATTCTTACCCATTTTTCAGTAATTATGGGTGGACATTCACACCTTGCAGCTGAACAACTCCTCTCCCGCTTATGATCATGTGCGGTTTGATATTCGAAAATTTTCTTTCATGTTTTAAAGCAATTATTGATGGACATTCAAATCTTCTTGTAGCCGAACACATCCACTCCTGCTTTTGATGATGTATGGTAACCTTTTCTTACCCGCTTTTTACAAACTATGGTCGGACATTCAAACCTTCTTGTAGCCGAAAACCTCCGCTCCCTCTTTTGATTATACATTGTTGGGCATTCGCACCTTATTTACAAACTATAGTCAGACATTCACACCTCGCAGCTGAGCCACCTCAGCTCCCTGTTTTGATAGTGTATGTTCGGGCATTCGAACCTATTCTTACCCCCTTTTTACAAACTATGCTCGGAGATTCACACCTACTCACAGCCGAACAACTCCGCTCCCGCATTTGATGATGTCTTGTCCGGCATTCTAGTCTCTTCTAACACATTTTTCAGCAATTATGGTTGGACATTCACACCTACTCACAGCCGAACACTTCCGCTCCCACATTTGATGGTGTATAGCCGGACATTCTCACCCTTTCTCATCAGCTTTTTGCAAATTATGATCTGACATTCACACCTACTTGCAGTCGAACAGCTCTGCTCCCGCTTTTGATTATGTTTGGTTGGATATTCGAACCTTTTCTTAACTGCTTTTTACAAACTTTGGTCGGACGTTCACACCTTCTTGCAGCCGAACACATCCACTTCCACTTTGGATGGTATATATTCGGGCATTCGAACCTTTTCTTACCCGCTTTTTACAAACCGTGGTCGGACTTTCACACCTTCTTGTAGCCAAACAACTCCGCTCCCGCTATTGATTGTGTACAGTCGGGTATTTTAACCTTTTCTTACCCGCTTTTTACCAACTATGGTCGGACATTTACACCTTCTTACAGCGGAACACCTCCGCTCCCTCTTTTGATGGTCTATGTTCGGGCATTCGAACCTTTTCTTACCCGCTTTTTACAAACTATGGTCGGACATTCAAACTTTCTTGTAGCCGAACACATCCACTCCTGCTTTTGATGATGTATGGTTGGGCATTTTCACCTTTTCTTACCCATTTTTCAGTAATTATGGGTGGACATTCACACCTTCTTGCAGCTGAACAACTCCTCTCCCGCTTATGATGATGTATGGTAACCTTTTCTTACCCGCTTTTTACAAACTATGGTCGGACATTCAAACCTTCTTGTAGCAAAAACCCTCCGCTCCCTCTTTTGATCATACATTGTCGGGCATTCGCACCTTATCTTACCCGCTTTTTACAAACTATAGTCAGACATTCACACCTTGCAGCTGAACCACCTCCGCTCCCTGTTTTGATCATGTATGGTCTGGCAATACTACCTTTTCTTACCCGTTTGTGAGTAATTAATCCCAAAATATTGAGCATAAAATAAGTCTTTATGCTGATGATGTATTACTTTTCCTTCAGAACTCACAGACGTCTCTCAGTCACACGATCACACTCATAAATAAATTCTCAGCACTTTCTGACTACTCTATCAACTGGTCTAAGACCACAGTTCTGCCCATTAACTGTAGGGTCCATAATATACCTGCGATCACTTTACAGTCAGGAAATATTAGATATTCAGGCATAAACATTTCCTCCAGGATCTCAGAGCTAACAAAGCTAAATTATGTGCAATTATTAAAGACAGTAGAGGACGATCTCTCGTTGGAAGTCCTTACCTATATCACTTATGGGGAGAGTTACATCCATTAAAATGATGATACTACCAAAAGTTAACTATTTGTTCTCAATGATCCCCATAAAACCATCTGCTACTTGGTTTAAGTCACTAGATTCATGCATCTCCAAATTTCTGTGGAAAAACAAACCACCACCTATTAGTTTAAAAACCCTACAGAAGACCAAGGACAGTGGTGGATTAGATTTACCTCATTTTCAGCACTATTCCTTAGACAATAGGTTACAATATATATCAAAATGGTTTAAACCTTGTTGTTGTCACAGTTCCCAGAGACGTTGTAATCGTTGAGGATTCTATATTCACCCCCTCATTAGAGGCACGTAATGCAGATTGATGACACTGAATCTTCTTCTCTGTTCATTGCTGGCATCATTCCCAGCATCGTAAGTGTTCGTGGCATTGTTAGCCTCTTCTTCTGGATCTTGATATCGAGAATCCTTTTGTATTTCTGGTTTGTCAGTCCTCTGTCTTCGTTCACCGGAGTCTTTGTCTTTTTGTCCTTGAGTTTGGTGATTTTTTCTTCTTTTGATGCCTTGACACAATGTGACAGGTGATACCACGTGGGAGATCCTGTAACTTGGATTGCTGTCCCTGTGCTGCGAAATGGCTGTGCTGCTCAAATGGTCTCTCCTTCATCATGGTTACATGCTGCCATTCCGACATCTCGCCATTCCGACATGGGTCTCCAATTGTCGGAATGGCGACACTTAATTTTTTATCAAACGTCCCACCATTCCGACACTTTTTTCCTCCTATGGTCGGAATGGCGGTATGTTTTTTTTGTTTTTTTAACATACCGCCATTCCGACAGTTCCTTTTAATAGCCTATTTTTTACCCAAAACATTTTGCACTAATGATATGCCGGCGCAAATACGCCCTAAAGTTTGGCGCACAAGCTTTGCACATGCAGAGGCCACAGCCTCGCAAACAAACTTTAATAATCTATTATCAAAATCCCCTGAATTTCAAATATAAAAATACAGATATTAATGTAACTCTGGCGAGACTGAAACTGATTAAGCAGAAATACCAGTGTCAGTGAGCTGTCACAGCAGCCAGCTGGAGCGGAGCTCTCCACAGAGCCCATGCGTCTTTTGCACGCTGTCATCATATGCAAAAGTAATAATTGCAATTACAGATATCATGGCTACTGCACAGGACACAGTTGCGAGCACTCTGCCTTGCCTTGCCAATAGGAGAAGAGAGAAATGACAGCATAGAACGTATAAAACACAACAAAATGCAGTAAAAACGTTTATTCATGTTATTCACGTGATTTATGAGTACTCACTCCAATTTTGGGAAGCGCGGATGGGTTTTGCGCATTTGGCACAAACACACAGCCACAACGGTTGTAGCTTTATACAGCCTGTTGATATCTTAAGGACCTAACTGGTCACACCTGGGAGTAAATGTCATGTAGAGATTGTTTTTACATGACATTACAGCTGAACATATAGCTTTCATCCACAAACCAACGTGGGAGAGCCCGAAGACGCATGTGCCAGACGCACATAGGCATGCGTAAAACCAATTTTGACCACTTCATACTGTTTATTTGCTTTCTTTTAGTTAACTTTCGTTTCTTTTGGATTCTTGTGCGTGTTATGGAGCCGTTTTGGTCCATGTTTGTAAGCCTATTTTTCCTGGATTAAATTTTCGGAAGTTGAAACAAGTGGCATTGGAGTGTGTGATTGAAAACCACCGCAGACTTCTTCTCCTCCTCCAGTTGCCGAGACTTTGTGTTTTTAATAACGCTTGTCTATAAACATGTGTTAAACATATAAATTGCATGAACAGAAAGAAGGGACTCACCTGTTGAGTAACACACATTTCCTTATACGGAAAGCCTTGTCGGAATGGTGGGACATTTGAACGTCAGAATAGCGGGATGTCGCAATGGTGGGATGTCGGAATGGTGGGACGTTTGTATGTCGGAATGGTGGTATGTCGGAATGGTGGGATGTCGGAATGGTGGGATGTCGGAATAGCGGGATGTCGGAATGGCGGGATTTCGGAATGGGTGTTGCCACCCCCTTCATCATATACACAGTTATTTATACATCACCTTCCACCATGAAGCGTTGTCCCTTTTTGTTTCTCTCTTTGTTCTTAAAATGCTGTTATGCATGTCTAAACCAATCCATTAAATTAGATCATTTTGGCAGTAAAGCGATCTACAATGTGCTTGGTCGCAAAGCTGCTCATCTATGGTAAACAGCTCTTCAGAAAGGCATTCTTCAATTGATTTCACTAATTCTATGTAATAATTTTGTGATTTCCTACAAAACTACACTTCTTCTCCCATCTGTCTGAGTATTTAATATTGTCTGGGTCCCGTTAAAACATGTATTTTTCCCATCTAATTCCTTGTTTGCTTTAAAACAAGTATTCCCCATTTTCTATCCCTTCAGTAGCCAACCAGTTTGTATGGAGTACACTGGAGCAACTTGACTGATCAGTAAAACACTGCTTTTGTTGTCACCGCAAGGCTTCCCCCATCGGTTGTTTCACTGAGACACTACTGAGTAACTATAACTCAACACAGTTTATACACATAACATTCATATACATACTAACAAACAAACAAACAATTATTTATCGCAATTTTCTCATCTCTGTTTGAACGTACACCCAGGTAAATATTCCTTTAGTCTTCTCATACCGACTATGGACCCATTCATTATTTAACTTCACTGTTTTGCAAATCCTAATTGAATATTACACATTGACATTGAACTTTACTAGATAAGCAGGTCTTCATTGCATTCAGCAGCCTATATGTGAGCATCTATGTGTAAGCTGTTCTTCTTTGCATTTATCAGCAGCAAGCAATTCTTCATTGCACATGCATATGAAAATAGTAAAACAATTCCAATGCGTTAGCGAAACCTTCTATATCAGGAGTGTCCATCATGATGCTGGGAATAGAACCTCTTTCCCAGAATAGTTCAACCTTCATTACTCAACTGATCATAACTCCGCAATGAGCACATTTCAAAGTATCATTCCTCTACATATATTCAAAATTCTTATATTTGTTGATGTCATTCTGTGTGCATGTGGCCTAAACCCAATCTCTGTGTGGCAATTTTAATTTAAACAAGTTGAACTCTGCCTCTGATCATTTAAAAAAGGTGTGTACCAATATCAACCTTTCTCAGGTAATTACTGATCCTACAAAACCAAAGAGATCCTTCAAGGTTGTCCCTGATTGGCTCAATCTTAACAAATCAAAGGTAGAAAATCCGCAGTATCTGAACTTGGTGTTAGTTATCACTGCTCAATAGCCTGTATCAGAATTGCAAAAATGAAAACATTAGGTCCACGCTTGGTATCAGGATCCTGAAACATCTCCATGAGCAGGCTTTTTTTTAACTGATCTGTTGAATAGTTATATGACACTGTTAAAATCACAGATGAAGATCTAGCACTTGACCATTTTTGTAAATCTTCTAATTCCATAGTTGATAAACACGCCCCTTTTAAAAAGTATAGAACTTAGAACAGGTCTATCCCTGGCTTTCGGCAGAACTGTCTTCTTTACTTTTTTTTCCCCTTGTCCTGTTCAGCATTATGTCAGAAGAATTGTAGTCTGAATACCTTTGATGCCAAACAGATTTGTTTTGCCAAGGGAAGTTTTATAAATGTAAAGCTCCCCTTGATGCCCATTTATTTATTTCTGTTTACAATATATGACATGAACTGAACTGAACCGGACCGGGGGACAAGGAAAGAAGAAGAGGAAAGAAGAGGAAACAGAACAAAAATAGAAACAAAAACCAGACAACCAGCTGCTACACCTGTAAAAAACAAAACAGACAACAATCCATGGCCTATGAGGGGAATCCAGCCTTAGCGCCACCAGGAGCACCTGAAAGCAGACAAGCAGAGAAAAAACAAACACACAAACAAACAAAAACAAGCACAAGAAGCGGCAATCGCATACAACACAGCTGTGGATATAGATGACCTGAGACAACATGATAATACATCAACTGCTTAGTGACCATGCTACTGGACTAATGAATGTGTGTGTGTGTGTGTGTGTGAGAACATGCAACACCCATGGCACAGGACCTACATGATAACCGTGCTTAGTTATGAGTGTATAAGCGTACAGGGCCACAATCCACAGCCCCCCCCCAAGCAATCAGAAGCAGGCAGAGAGGGCCACAAGACCCAGGCCACCAGCAGCCCCCACAGAGCACAGAACCCAGGCAGCCCACTGCAGGGGCAACCACGCATCCACCCAGAAGACTGCAGAGGAAGCCCCCGGAAAGAGCCCCCATAAGCATAGGGCAGAGGCACTCCGGGAACCAGGGGTAACAGCCCACCGACCCCGCCAGGCCCCAGCCGCCCAGACATGGGCCGTGCACTGGACCTGGGCCCCAGGAGCCCGAGCGCCCCCAAACCCCCCGGCAGAGGCCCCACCCAATACCCAGGAGGGCCAAGCGCCCCAGACAGCCACAAAGTGGGTCAGCGCCTGCCCCAGCGCCCCTGGCCAAATGCCCTGGGAGTCAAGACGTGCCCACAGGTGGGTGAAGTCGCGAGCAGTGAGGAGAGGCAACGCTGATGCCCCATCGGGAGAAACACAGGCAGGCCAGGCGACAGCAAGTCCCAGATCCAGGCCCAATCATTACCACACACACTTTCACGTCCCATACATCCACACATCCACACATCCTACCTCCCTCGACTCTGCTGGGGTGTAGTGCAGCAGGCACACCAGGAGGCCAGCAACCCCCCATCCACCAAAGACCACGAACCAGCAGAACAATTAATTAATCCTCCTGGCCCCTCCTGCCCCGAGCAGACACCAGGAAGCAGGGGTGTGCGAAGAAGACCCCTCCCCTCACCCTTCTGGCTCTTCAATATTTTCTAATAGTGAGCAATTAAAATTGAGGGGCAGCCAAACTTGTAGAACTGGGAGCGCGGCACTCTGGGCAGCCTACATACCCAAAGAGCCCCGCCCACCAGATGCCACTCAGTGTAACCACCCCCCAAGACCTAATGTGTGTGTGTGAGTGTGTTTGATAAGTAGTAATGTCTAAGGTGTAATTAAAACAGGGGCAGGGAACTGCAGAGTGCAACCAAAGGGGACCACCTACGTGGCCCCATCCACTACACCCCACCGAACACACACGCCCCCAAAACCTTCATGTGTGAGTGTGTGCTGTGTACAGGAGCCAGAAGGGAGAGGGGTATGGGGATATATACCGGGGGAGCTACTCTCCCCCAGAGAGGGCAGCCAGGGACTGGCTGCAATAGGCATCCCCGCTACCTGGGAGCCAACAATGGGCAGGAGGGCCTGATGTCCACCAGTCTCGGGGCCTGCAGCGACCATATTCCGGGAGCTACTGTACCCCCAGAAGGTACCCATCCCGCCCCACCCCACTCAACCCAACCCCACCCAGGAGGACCTCTACAAAAAACAAACAAACAACATCAAAAAACAAACAAACAAACCACCCGGTCACACCAGTCGCAGCAGCCCGGGCCTGAGACCCACCATCACCCAGCAACCCACCACCACCACTATGTGATAAAACTAATCAGAGGGGACCAGAGAGAATGAAATTCAGCCAATTGATGTTTTGAGGAGGCAGACATTGTTTCCATGCTAATATAATCTAAAAGAAAATTTCTAAACTGGTTAATACACAGGTTGTTCTTCGCTTTCCAGTTCATGAGAATAGTTTTCTTTGCGATACATAACACTGTGACAACCATGTGTGCTGAGTTAATTTCCATGTTGATGTTGTCTAAGTCACCCAGTATGCACAGTGTGGGGCATGCAGGGATGCTACACTTTAGCCATGTTGATAGGTCCTCACAGACTTCAAGCCAGAACTTCTGGACAGGCGCAGAAAAACCACAAAGCGTGTGCATAATCATCAGGTGTGTTATCTGTGCTATGTGAGCAGATGTTTGAGTGTGTTAGACCCATCCTGAACATCCTTTGTCCTGTATAGTGTGTTCTATGAAGGATTTTGTATTGTATGAGCTGTAAATTAGGATTTCGAGTCTTTATGAAGGTGTTCAAACATATTTGTGGTTAGAAGCTATGACCAGAACTGATGGATATATCTGCCTCCCATTTTGAGGATGGAAGAGACATTGTGTCATCTATCTTAGACAATAATTTATATATTTTTGATAGTAGTTTTGGGGTACAGATGCTTAGAAATTCTGCTACCCTAGTCGGGGGTTGTAAGTCTGGTTGGTGGAGGATATATCCATCCATCCATCCATCATCTGCCGCTTATCCGGGGGTCGGGTCGCGGGGGCAGCAGCTTGAGCAGAGAAACCCAGACGTCTCTGTCCCCGGCCACTTCCTCCAGCTCTTCCGGGGGGACCCCGAGGCGTTCCCAGGCCAGCCGAGAGACATAGTCTCTCCAACGTGTCCTGGGTCTCCCCCGGGGTCTCCTCCCAGTGGGACGTGCCCGGAACACCTCCCCAGGGAGGCGCCCAGGGGGCATCCTAACCAGATGCCCGAGCCACCTCATCTGACTCCTCTCAATGCGGAGGAGCAGCGGTTCTACTCCGAGCCCCTCCCGGATGACTGAGCTTCTCACCCTATCTCTAAGGGAGAGCCCAGACACCCTGCGGAGGAAACCCATTTCGGCCGCTTGTATTCGCGATCTTGTTTTTTCGGTCACTACCCACAACTCGTGACCATAGGTGAGGATGGGAACGTAGATTGACCATTAAGTAGAGAGCTTCGCCTTCTGGCTCAGCTCCCTCTTCACAACGACGGGTCGGTGCAGAGCCTGCAACACTGCAGGCGCCGCACCGATCCGCCCGTCAATCTCCCGCTCCATTCGTCCGTCACTCGTGAACAAGACCCCGAGATACTTGAACTCCTCCTCTTGGGGAAGGATCTCATTCCCGACCCGGAGAGAGCATTCCACCCTTTTCCGGCTGAGAACCATAGTCTCGGATTTGGAGGTGCTGATTCTCATCCCAGCCGCTTCATACTCGGCTGCGAATTACTCCAGTGAGAGCTGAAGGTCACGGCCTGACGACGCTAACAGAACCACATCATCTGCAAAAAGCAGAGACCCGATTCTGAGGTCGCCAAATGGGACACCCTCAACGCCCTGGCTCCGCCTAGAAATTCTGTCCATAAAAGTTAGGAACAGAATCGGTGACAAAGGGCAGCCCTGACGGAGTCCAACTCTCACCGGAAACGTATCCGACTTACTGCCGGCAATGCGGACCAAACTCTGGCACCGGTCATACAGAGACCGAACGGCCCCTATCAAGGGATCCGGCACTCCATATTCCCGGAGCACCCCCCACAGGACTCCACGAGGGACACGGTCGAACGCTTTCTCCAAGTCCACAAAACACATGTAGACTGGTTGGGCGAACTCCCATGCACCCTCCAGGATCCTGCCGAGGGTATAGAGCTGGTCCACTGTTCCACGGCCAGGACGAAAGCCACACTGCATCTCCTGAATCCGAGGCTCGATTATCCGACGGATCCTCCTCTCCAATACCCCCGAATAGACCTTACCAGGGAGGCTGAGGAGTGGGATACCCCTATAGTTGGAACACACCCTCCGGTCCCCCTTTTTAAAGAGGGGGACCACCACCCCAATCTGCCAGTCCAGAGGCACTGTCCCCGATGTCAACGCGATACTGCAGAGGCGTGTCAGCCAAGACAGCCCTACAACATCCAGAGCCTTGAGAAACTCAGGACGGACCTCATCCACCCCCGGGGCCTTGCCACCGAGGAGCTTTTTAACCACCTCGGCAACCTCAGCCCCAGAAATGGGAGGCCCCGTCTCCGAGCTCTCCGACTCTGCCTCTTCCGAGCACGTGTTGGTAGGATTGAGGAGTTCCTCGAAGTACTCCCCCCACCGACTCACAATATCCCTAATTGAGGTCAGCAAAGCCCCGTCCCCACTGTAAACAGTGTTGACTGTGAGCCGCTCCCCCCCCCCTGAGACGCCGGATGGTGGACCAGAATCTTTTCGAGGCCGTCCGGAAATCGTTCTCCATGGTCTCACCGAACTCCTCCCAGGCCCGAGTTTTTGCCTCACAACCGCCGAAGCCGTGGCCCGTCTTGCCCGTCGGTACCTATCAGCTTCTTCCAGGGTCCCACTGGCCAAAAAGGCCCGATAGGACTCCTTCTTCAGCTTGACGGCTTCCCTCACCACTGGTGTCCACCAGCAGGTTCGAGGGTTGCCGCCACGACAGGCACCGACCACCTTACGGCCACAACTCCGACCAGCTGCCTCGGCAATGGAGTCACGGAACATGGCCCATTCGGACTCAATGTCCCCCACCTCAAATATGGTTGAAGCTCTGCCGGAGGTGGGAGTTAAAGTTCCTTCTGACGGGGGATTCTGACAAACGCTCCCAGCAGACCCTCACAATACGTATGGGCCTGCCAGGTCTGATCGGCATCCTCCCCCACCAGCGGAGCCAACTCACCACCAGGTGGTGATCAGTTGACAGCTCCGCCCCTCTCTTCACCCGAGTGTCCAGGACATACGGCCGCAAGTCCGATGATACAACCACAAAGTCGATCATCGAACTGCGGCCAAGGGTGTCCTGGTGCCAAGTGCACATATGGACACCCTTATGCCTGAACATGGTGTTCGTTATGGACAGTCTATGACTGGCACAGAAGTCCAACAACATAACACCACTCTGATTCAGATCGGGGGGGCCGTTCCTCCCAATCACACCCCTCCAGGTCTCACTGTCATTGCCCACGTGAGCATTGAAGTCCCCCAGCAGAATGAGGGAGTCTCCGGTAGGAGCATTCTCCAGTGCCTCCCCCAGAGACTCCAAAAAGGGTAGGTACTCTGAACTGCTGTTTGGCGCATAGGCACAAACAACAGTCAGGACTCGTCCCCCCACCCAAAGGCGGAGGGAGGCTACCCTCTCGTTCACTGGGGTAAACCCCAATGTACTGGCACACAGCCGGGGGGCAATAAGTATGCCCACACCTGCTCTGCGCCTCTCACCACGGGCAACTCCAGAGTGGAAGAGAGTCCAACCCCTCTCAAGAGTACTGGTTCCAGATCCCAAGCCGTGCGTCGAGGTGAGTCCGACTATATCTAACGGTCTGATGAAGTTTCAACAATAAACAACAAACTTTGTATTATGAGAAAGAACCAGACTCATTCTTCAGGAATCCGAAAATAAGCTCTATTTTACGAGTTATGCACGAATTCGGATTCTCCTATAAAACGAATTCCTTAACTCAAACCATGTTAAGACTGCTTTGTCCTTCATATTTATTCATGTCTAATCAAGTTTCAATGATAAACAACGTTGTACTTTGTAGAATGAGAAAGAACTTCTTCAGCAATAAGCATCTCTCGACAAATGACGAAATAAAGATTTTGCTATAAAATTAATTGCTATCAGCCTGACTTAAAACTGTTTGTCTTCCTTATTTATCCACTTCAAATCAAGTTTCAACAATTAAAAAAATTTTGTAGTTTGAGAAAGAACAACTTAATCTTGAGCAATCAGTATAAAAAGAGGGTAAGCAAAGGTGCGAATGTCAAACCATACATAATAAAAAGCAGGAGTGGATGTGTTCGGCTACAAGAAGGTTTGAATGTCCGAGCATAGTTTGTAAAAAGCGGGTAAAAAAAGGTTCGAATGCCCAAACATACACCATCAAAAGAGGGAGCGGAGGTGTTCCGCTGTAAGAAGGTGTGAATGTCCGACCATAGTTGGTAAAACGTGGGTAAGAAAAGGTTAAAATACCCGACTGTACACAATCAATAGGGGGAGCGGAGTTGTTCGGCTACAAGAAGATGTGAAAGTCCAACCATGGTTTGTAAAAAGCTGGTAAGAAAAGGTTCGAATGCCCGAATATAATTAAAAGCGAGAGAGATTGTGTTCAGCTGCAAGTAGGTGTGAATATCCAGCCATAATTACTCACAAACGGGTAAGAAAATGTAGTATTGCCAGACCATACATGATCAAAACAGGGAGCGGAGGTGGTTTAGCTGCAAAAAGGGGTGAATGTCCAACTAAAGTTCAAATATATTAACAAAAGCAGGAGGAGAGGTCTTCGGATTAGAGTGGTTGAAATTTCCAACCATAATCTATAAAATGCGGTGAAAAAAAAAGGTGTGAAGGAATGAATTTTATGGCAAAATCCGAAATCATGCATAACTCCGCAAAAGGAACGTATTGCTCAATCAAAGGGATGCTTCTTTCTCATTCAGGGTAATATGAGGAACTTTATGCTTGATACATTTTAGACATTGATAAATATGAAGGACAAAGCAGTTTCCACTTTGTTTGAGTGAAGGAATTAATTTTATAGCAAAATCTCAAATCAAGCAGAACGTATGAAAATAAGCGTGTTTTCGGATTCCTGATCCTTCAGTGTTGCTATTTCTTCTACTGCAAAATCCAGTGTTGTTCTTTGTTGAAGTCAATCTAGACATTGATAAATATGAAGGACAAAGCAGTTTTAACATAGTTTGAGTAAAGGAATTCATTTTATACATAAAATCCCAAATCATGCAGAACGTATGAAAATAAGCTTATTCTCGGATTTCTGTTCCTTCAGTGTTGCTCTTTCTTCTACTGCAAAATCCAGTGTTGTTCTTTGTTGAAGTCAATCTAGACATTGATAAATATGAAGGACAAAGCAGTTTTAACATAGTTTGAGTGAAGGCATTCATTTATAGTAAAATCAATAATCGTGCAGAACTCATGAAAATAAGCTTATTCTCGGATTCCTAAAACTTTTGATTTGCTCTTTCTTTACTGCAAAGTACAATGTTGTTCTTTGTTGAAGTCGATCTAGAAATTGATAAATATGAAGGACAAAGCAGTTTTCACTTGGTTTGAGTGAAGGATTTGCAGCTGAAAACCTCCCGCTCCCGCTTTTGATTGTGTATAGTCGGGCTTTCGAGCCTTTTCTTACCCGGTTTTTAGAAATTATGGTTGGACATTCACACCTACTCACAGCCGAACACTTCCGCTCCCACATTTGATGGTGTATAGCCGGACATTCTCACCCTTTCTCATCAGCTTTTTGCAAATTATGATCTGACATTCACACCTACTTGCAGTCGAACAGCTCTGCTCCCGCTTTTGATTATGTTTGGTTGGATATTCGAACCTTTTCTTAACTGCTTTTTACAAACTTTGGTCGGACGTTCACACCTTCTTGCAGCCGAACACATCCACTTCCACTTTTGATGGTATATATTCGGGCATTCGAACCTTTTCTTACCCGCTTTTTACAAACCGTGGTCGGACTTTCACACCTTCTTGTAGCCAAACAACTCCGCTCCCGCTATTGATTGTGTACAGTCGGGTATTTTAACCTTTTCTTACCCGCTTTTTACCAACTATGGTCGGACATTTACACCTTCTTACAGCGGAACACCTCCGCTCCCTCTTTTGATGGTCTATGTTCGGGCATTCGAACCTTTTCTTACCCGCTTTTTACAAACTATGGTCGGACATTCAAACTTTCTTGTAGCCGAACACATCCACTCCTGCTTTTGATGATGTATGGTTGGGCATTTTCACCTTTTCTTACCCATCCATCCATCCATCATCTGCCGCTTATCCGGGGGTCGGGTCGCGGGGGCAGCAGCTTGAGCAGAGAAACCCAGACGTCTCTGTCCCCGGCCACTTCTTCCAGCTCTTCCGGGGGGACCCCGAGGCGTTCCCAGGCCAGCCGAGAGACATAGTCTCTCCAGCGTGTCCTGGGTCTTCCCCGGGGTCTCCTCCCAGTGGGACGTGCCCGGAACACCTCCCCAGGGAGGCGCCCAGGGGGCATCCTAACCAGATGCCCGAGCCACCTCATCTGACTCCTCTCAATGCGGAGGAGCAGCGGTTCTACTCCGAGCCCCTCCCGGATGACTGAGCTTCTCACCCTATCTCTAAGGGAGAGCCCAGACACCCTGCGGAGGAAACCCATTTCGGCCGCTTGTATTCGCGATCTTGTTCTTTCGGTCACTACCCACAACTCGTGACCATAGGTGAGGATGGGAACGTAGATTGACCAGTAAGTAGAGAGCTTCGCCTTCTGGCTCAGCTCCCTCTTCACAACGACGGGTCGGTGCAGAGCCCGCAACACTGCAGACGCCGCACCGATCCGCCCGTCAATCTCCCGCTCCATTCGTCCCTCACTCGTGAACAAGACCCCGAGATACTTGAACTCCTCCACTTGGGGAAGGATCTCATTCCCGACCCGGAGAGAGCATTCCACCCTTTTCCGGCTGAGAACCATAGTCTCGGATTTGGAGGTGCTGATTCTCATCCCAGCCGCTTCACACTCGGCTGCGAATCGCTCCAGTGAGAGCTGAAGGTCACGGCCTGACGACGCTAACAGAACCACATCATCTGCAAAAAGCAGAGACCCGATTCTGAGGTCGCCAAATCGGACACCCTCAACGCCCTGGCTGCGCATAGAAATTCTGTCCATAAAAGTTAGGAACAGAATCGGTGACAAAGGGCAGCCCTGACGGAGTCCAACTCTCACCGGAAACGTATCCGACTTACTGCCGGCAATGCGGACCAAACTCTGGCACCGGTCATACAGAGACCGAACGGACCCTATCAAGGGGTCCGGCACTCCATATTCCCGGAGCACCCCCCACAGGACTCCACGAGGGACACGGTCGAACGCTTTCTCCAAGTCCACAAAACACACGTAGACTGGTTGGGCGAACTCCCATGCACCCTCCAGGATCCTGCCGAGGGTATAGAGCTGGTCCACTGTTCCACGGCCAGGACGAAAGCCACACTGCATCTCCTGAATCCGAGGCTCGATTATCCGACGGATCCTCCTCTCCAATACCCCCGAATAGACCTTACCAGGGAGGCTGAGGAGTGTGATACCCCTATAGTTGGAACACACCCTCCGGTCCCCCTTTTTAAAGAGGGGGACCACCACCCCAATCTGCCAGTCCAGAGGCACTGTCCCCGATGTCCACGCGATGCTGCAGAGGCGTGTCAGCCAAGACAGCCCTACAACATCCAGAGCCTTGAGAAACTCAGGACGGACCTCATCCACCCCCGGGGCCTTGCCACCGAGGAGCTTTTTGACCACCTCGGCAACCTCAGCCCCAGAAATGGGAGGCCCCGTCTCCGAGCTCTCCGACTCTGCCTCTTCCGAGCACGTGTTGGTAGGATTGAGGAGTTCCTCGAAGTACTCCCCCCACCGACTCACAACATCCCTAGTTGAGGTCAGCTCCCTCCTGAGCTGTCACCTTATCGTGGTGGGGGAGTTTGCGTGCCCCAATGAGTCTGGGAGCTATGTTGCCCGGGGCTTTAAGCCCCTGGTAGGGTCACCCAAGGCAAACAGATCCTAGATGAGGGACCAGACAAAGAACAGCTCAAAAGACCCCTTATGATGAACAAAAAATTTGGACCTCGTGATCCCTTGCCCGGATGTGGGACACCGGGGCCTCCCCCCGGAGCCAGGCCCGGGGGTGGGGCCCGGCAGCGGGCGCCTGGTGGCCGGGTCTGTGCCCATGGGGCTCGGTCGGGCATAGCCCGAAATGATGACGTGGGTCCCCCTTCCGACGGGCTCACCACCCGTGGGAGGGGCCAAGGGGGTCGGGTGCGATGTGAGCTGGGTAGCGGCCGAAGGCAGAGGCCTTGGCGGTCTGATCCTCGGCTACTGAAGCTAGCTCTTGGGACGTGGAATGTCACCTCTCTGTTGGGGAAGGAGCCGGAGCTGGTGCGCGAGGCTGAGCGGTTCCGGCTAGATATAGTCGGACTCACCTCGACGCACGGCTTGGGCTCTGGAACCAGTCCTCTTGAGAGGGGTTGGACTCTCTTCCACTCTGGAGTTGCCCGTGGTGAGAGGCGCAGAGCAGGTGTGGGCATACTTATTGCCCCCCAGCTGTGTGCCAGTACATTGGGGTTTACCCCAGTGAACGAGAGGGTAGCCTCCCTCCGCCTTCGGGTGGGGGGACGAGTCCTGACTGTTGTTTGTGCCTATGCGCCAAACAGCAGTTCAGAGTACCCACCCTTTTTGGAGTCTCTGGGGGAGGCACTGGAGAATGCTCCTACCGGAGACTCCCTCGTTCTGCTGGGGGACTTCAATGCTCACGTGGGCAATGACAGTGAGACCTGGAGGGGTGTGATTGGGAGGAACGGCCCCCCCGATCTGAACCAGAGTGGTGTTATGTTGTTGGACTTCTGTGCTGGTCATGGACTGTCCATAACGAACACCATGTTCAGACATAAGGGTGTCCATATGTGCACTTGGCACCAGGACACCCTTGGCCGCAGTTCGATGATCGACTTTGTGGTTGTATCATCGGACTTGCGGCCGTATGTCCTGGACACTCGGGCGAAGAGAGGGGCGGAGCTGTCAACTGATCACCACCTGGTGGTGAGTTGGCTCCGCTGGTGGGGGAGGATGCCGATCAGACCTGGCAGGCCCAAACGTATTGTGAGGGTCTGCTGGGAGCGTTTGTCAGAATCCCCCGTCAGAAGGAGCTTTAACTCCCACCTCCGGCAGAGCTTCAACCATATCCCGGGGGAGGTGGGGGACATTGAGTCCGAATGGGCCATGTTCCGTGACTCCATTGCCGAGGCAGCTGATCGGAGTTGTGGCCGTAAGGTGGTCGGTGCCTGTCGTGGCGGCAACCCTCGAACCTGCTGGTGGACACCAGTGGTGAGGGAAGCCGTCAAGCTGAAGAAGGAGTCCTATCGGGCCTTTTTGGCCAGTGGGACCCTGGAAGCAGCTGATAGGTACCGACAGGCCAGACGGGCTGCGGCTTCGGCGGTTGCTGAGGCAAAAACTCGGGCCTGGGAGGAGTTCGGTGAGACCATGGAGAACGATTTCCGGACGGCCTCGAAGAGATTTCTTACCCATTTTTCAGTAATTATGGGTGGACATTCACACCTTCTTGCAGCTGAACAACTCCTCTCCCGCTTATGATCATGTGCGGTTTGATATTTGAAAATTTTCTTTCATGTTTTAAAGCAATTATTGATGGACATTCAAATCTTCTTGTAGCCGAACACATCCACTCCTGCTTTTGATGATGTATGGTAACCTTTTCTTACCCGCTTTTTACAAACTATGGTCGGACATTCAAACCTTCTTGTAGCCAAAACCCTCCGCTCCCTCTTTTGATCATACATTGTCGGGCATTCGCACCTTATCTTACCCGCTTTTTACAAACTATAGTCAGACATTCACACCTTGCAGCTGAACCACCTCCGCTCCCTGTTTTGATCATGTATGGTCTGGCAATACTACCTTTTCTTACCCGTTTGTGAGTAATTAATCCCAAAATATTGAGCATAAAATAAGTCTTTATGCTGATGATGTATTACTTTTCCTTCAGAACTCACAGACGTCTCTCAGTCACACGATCACACTCATAAATAAATTCTCAGCACTTTCTGACTACTCTATCAACTGGTCTAAGACCACAGTTCTGCCCATTAACTGTAGGGTCCATAATATACCTGCGATCACTTTACAGTCAGGAAATATTAGATATTCAGGCATAAACATTTCCTCCAGGATCTCAGAGCTAACAAAGCTAAATTATGTGCAATTATTAAAGACAGTAGAGGACGATCTCTCGTTGGAAGTCCTTACCTATATCACTTATGGGGAGAGTTACATCCATTAAAATGATGATACTACCAAAAGTTAACTATTTGTTCTCAATGATCCCCATAAAACCATCTGCTACTTGGTTTAAGTCACTAGATTCATGCATCTCCAAATTTCTGTGGAAAAACAAACCACCACGTATTAGTTTAAAAACCCTACAGAAGACCAAGGACAGTGGTGGATTAGATTTACCTCATTTTCAGCACTATTCCTTAGACAATAGGTTACAATATATATCAAAATGGTTTAAACCTTGTTGTTGTCACAGTTCCCAGAGACGTTGTAATCGTTGAGGATTCTATATTCACCCCCTCATTAGAGGCACGTAATGCAGATTGATGACACTGAATCTTCTTCTCTGTTCATTGCTGGCATCATTCCCAGCATCGTAAGTGTTCGTGGCATTGTTAGCCTCTTCTTCTGGATCTTGATATCGAGAATCCTTTTTTATTTCTGGTTTGTCAGTCCTCTGTCTTCGTTCACCGGAGTCTTTGTCTTTTTGTCCTTGAGTTTGGTGATTTTTTCTTCTTTTGATGCCTTGACACAATGTGACAGGTGATACCACGTGGGAGATCCTGTGCTGCTAAAATGGTCTCTCCTTCATCATGGTTACATGCTGCCATTCCGACATCTCGCCATTCCGACATGGGTCTCCAATTGTCGGAATGGCGACACTTAATTTTTTATCAAACGTCCCACCATTCCGACACTTTTTTCCTCCTATGGTCGGAATGGCGGTATGTTTTTTGTTTTTTTTTAACATACCGCCATTCCGACAGTTCCTTTTAATAGCCTATTTTTTACCCAAAACATTTTGCACTAATGATATGCCGGCGCAAATACGCCCTAAAGTTTGGCGCACAAGCTTTGCACATGCAGAGGCCACAGCCTCGCAAACAAACTTTAATAATCTATTATCAAAATCCCCTGAATTTCAAATATAAAAATACAGATATTAATGTAACTCTGGCGAGACTGAAGCTGATTAAGCAGAAATACAGGGTTAGTGAGCTGTCACAGCAGCCAGCTGGAGCGGAGCTCTCCACAGAGCCCATGCGTCTTTTGCACGCTGTCATCATATGCAAAAGTAATAATTGCAATTACAGATATCACGGCTACTGCACAGGACACAGTTGCGAGCACTCTAACTTGCCTTGCCAATAGGAGAAGATAGAAATGACAGCATAGAACGTATAAAACACAACAAAATGCAGTAAAAACGTTTATTCATGTTATTCACGTGATTTATGAGTACTCACTCCAATTTTGGGAAGCGCGGATGGGTTTTGCGCATTTGGCACAAACACACAGCCGCAACGGTTGTAGCTTTATACAGCCTGTTGATATCTTAAGGACCTAACTGGTCACACCTGGGACTAAATGTCATGTAGAGATTGTTTTTACATGACATTACAGCTGAACATATAGCTTTCATCCACAAACCAACGTGGGAGAGCCCGAAGACGCATGTGCCAGACGCACATAGGCATGCGTAAAACCAATTTTGACCACTTCATACTGTTTATTTGCTTTCTTTTAGTTAACTTTCGTTTCTTTTGGATTCTTGTGCGTGTTATGGAGCCGTTTTGGTCCATGTTTGTAAGCCTTTTTTTCCTGGATTAAATTTTCGGAAGTTGAAACAAGTGGCATTGGAGTGTGTGATTGAAAACCACCGCGGACTGCTTCTCCTCCTCCAGTTGCCGAGACTTTGTGTTTTTAATAACGCTTGTCTATAAACATGTGTTAAACATATAAATTGCATGAACAGAAAGAAGGGACTCACCTGTTGAGTAACACACATTTCCTTATACGGAAAGCCTTGTCGGAATGGTGGGACATTTGAACGTCAGAATAGCGGGATGTCGCAATGGTGGGATGTCGAAATGGTGGGACGTTTGCATGTCGGAATGGTGGTTTGTCGGAATGGTGGTATGTCGGAATGGTGGGATGTCGGAATAGCGGGATGTCGGAATGGCGGGATTTCGGAATGGGTGTTGCCACCCCCTTCATCATATACACAGTTATTTATACATCACCTTCCACCATGAAGCGTTGTCCCTTTTTGTTTCTCTCTTTGTTCTTAAAATGCTGTTATGCATGTCTAAACCAATCCATTAAATTAGATCATTTTGGCAGTAAAGCGATCTACAATGTGCTTGGTCGCAAAGCTGCTCATCTGTGGTAAACAGCTCTTCAGAAAGGCATTCTTCAATTGATTTCACTAATTCTATGTAATAATTTTGTAATTTCATACAAAACTACACTTCTTCTCCCATCTGTCTGAGTATTTAATATTGTCTGGGTCCCGTTAAAACATGTATTTTTCCCATCTAATTCCTTGTTTGCTTTAAAACAAGTATTCCCCATTTTCTATCCCTTCAGTAGCCAACCAGTTTGTATGGAGTACACTGGAGCAACTTGACTGATCAGTAAAACACTGCTTTTGTTGTCACCGCAAGGCTTCCCCCGTTGGTTGTTTCACTGAGACACTACTGAGTAACTATAACTCAACACAGTTTATACACATAACATTCCTATACATACTAACAAACAAACAAACAATTATTTATCGCAATTTTCTCATCTCTGTTTGAACGTACACCCAGGTAAATATTCCTGTAGTCTTCTCATACCGACTATGGACCCATTCATTGTTTAACTTCACTGTTTTGCAAATCCTAATTGAATATTACACATTGACATTGAACTTTACTTGATAAGCAGGTCTTCATTGCATTCAGCAGCCTATATGTGAGCATCTATGTGTAAGCTGTTCTTCTTTGCATTTATCAGCAGCAAGCAATTCTTCATTGCACATGCATATGAAAATAGTAAAACAATTCCAATGCGTTAGCGAAACCTTCTATATCAGGAGTGTCCATCATGATGCTGGGAATAGAACGTCTTTCCTAGAATAGTTCAACCTTCATTACTCAACTGATCATAACTCCGCAATGAGCACATTTCAAAGTATCATTCCTCTACATGTATTCAAAAATCTATGTGTAAATGTTTAATATTTCTTATATTTGTTGATGTCATTCTGTGTGCATGTGGCCTAAACCCAATCTCTGTGTGGCAATTTTAATTTAAACAAGTTGAACTCTGCCTCTGATCATTTAAAAAAGGTGTGTACCAATATCAACCTTTCTCAGGTAATTACTGATCCTACAAAACCAAAGAGATCCTTCAAGGTTGTCCCTGATTGGCTCAATCTTAACAAATCAAAGGTAGAAAATCCGCAGTATCTGAACTTGGTGTTAGTTATCACTGCTCAATAGCCTGTATCAGAATTGCAAAAATGAAAACATTAGGTCCACGCTTGGTATCCAGATCCTGAAACATCTCCATGAGCAGGCTTTTTTTTAACTGATCTGTTGAATAGTTATATGACACTGTTAAAATCCCAGATGAAGATCTAGCACTTGACCATTTTTGTAAATCTTCTAATTCCATAGTTGATAAACACGCCCCTTTTAAAAAGTATAGAACTTAGAACAGGTCTATCCCTGGCTTTCGGCAGAACTGTCTTCTTTACTTTGTTTTCCCCTTGTCCTGTTCAGCATTATGTCAGAAGAATTGTAGTCTGAATACCTTTGATGCCAAACAGATTTGTTTTGCCAAGGGAAGTTTTATAAATGTAAAGCTCCCCTTGATGCCCATTTATTTATTTCTGTTTACAATATATGACATGAACTGAACTGAACCGGACCGGGGGACAAGGAAAGAAGAAGAGGAAAGAAGAGGAAACAGAACAAAAATAGAAACAAAAACCAGACAACCAGCTGCTACACCTGTAAAAAACAAAACAGACAACAATCCATGGCCTATGAGGGGAATCCAGCCTTAGCGCCACCAGGAGCACCTGAAAGCAGACAAGCAGAGAAAAAACAAACACACAAACAAACAAAAACAAGCACAAGAAGCGGCAATCGCATACAACACAGCTGTGGATATAGATGACCTGAGACAACATGATAATACATCAACTGCTTAGTGACCATGCTACTGGACTAATGAATGTGTGTGTGTGTGTGTGAGAACATGCAACACCCATGGCACAGGACCTACATGATAACCGTGCTTAGTTATGAGTGTATAAGCGTACAGGGCCACAATCCACAGCCCCCCCCCCCAAGCAATCAGAAGCAGGCAGAGAGGGCCACAAGACCCAGGCCGCCAGCAGCCCCCACAGAGCACAGAACCCAGGCAGCCCACTGCAGGGGCAACCACGCATCCACCCAGAAGACTGCAGAGGAAGCCCCCGGAAAGAGCCCCCATAAGCATAGGGCAGAGGCACTCCGGGAACCAGGGGTAACAGCCCACCGACCCCGCCAGGCCCCAGCCGCCCAGACATGGGCCGTGCACTGGACCTGGGCCCCAGGAGCCCGAGCGCCCCCAAACCCCCCGGCAGAGGCCCCACCCAATACCCAGGAGGGCCAAGCGCCCCAGACAGCCACAAAGTGGGTCAGCGCCTGCCCCAGCGCCCCTGGCCAAGTGCCCTGGGAGTCAAGACGTGCCCACAGGTGGGTGAAGTCGCGAGCAGTGGGGAGAGGCAACGCTGATGCCCCATCGGGAGAAACACAGGCAGGCCAGGCGACAGCAAGTCCCAGATCCAGGCCCAATCATTACCACACACACTTTCACGTCCCATACATCCACACATCCACACATCCTACCTCCCTTGACTCTGCTGGGGTGTAGTGCAGCGGGCACACCAGGAGGCCAGCAACCCCCCAGCGACCACAGACCCCGAACCAGCAGAACAATTAATTAATCCTCCTGGCCCCTCCTGCCCCGAGCAGACACCAGGAAGCAGGGGTGTGCGAAGAAGACCCCTCCCCTCACCCTTCTGGCTCTTCAATATTTTCTAATAGTGAGCAATTAAAATTGAGGGGCAGCCAAACTTGTAGAACTGGGAGCGCGGCACTCTGGGCAGCCTACATACCCAAAGAGCCCCGCCCACCAGATGCCACTCAGTGTAACCACCCCCCAAGACCTAATGTGTGTGTGTGAGTGTGTTTGATAAGTACTAATGTCTAAGGTGTAATTAAAACAGGGGCAGGGAACTGCAGAGTGCAACCAAAGGGGACCACCTACGTGGCCCCATCCACTGCACCCCACCGAACACACACGCCCCCAAAACCCTTCATGTGTGAGTGTGTGCTGTGTACAGGAGCCAGAAGGGAGAGGGGTATGGGGATATATAACGGGGGAGCTACTCTCCCCCAGAGAGGGCAGCCAGGGACTGGCTGCAATAGGCATCCCCGCTACCTGGGAGCCAACAATGGGCAGGAGGGCCTGATGTCCACCAGGCTCGGGGCCTGCAGCGACCATATTCCGGGAGCTACTGTACCCCCAGAAGGTACCCATCCCGCCCCACCCCACTCAACCCAACCCCACCCAGGAGGACCTCTACAAAAGACAAACAAATAACATAAAAAAAACAAACAAACAAACCACCCGGTCACACCAGTTGCAGCAGCCCGGGCCTGAGACCCACCATCACCCAGCAACCCACCACCACCACTATGTGATAAAACTAATCAGAGGGGACCAGAGAGAATGAAATTCAGCCAATTGATGTTTTGAGGAGGCAGACATTGTTTCCATGCTAATATAATCTAAAAGAAAATTTCTAAACTGGTTAATACACAGATTGTTCTTCGCTTTCCAGTTCATGAGAATAGTTTTCTTTGCGATACATAACACTGTGACAACCATGTGTGCTGAGTTAATTTCCATGTTGATGTTGTCTAAGTCACCCAGTATGCACAGTGTGGGGCATGCAGGGATGCTACACTTTAGCCATGTTGATAGGTCCTCACAGACTTCAAGCCAGAACTTCTGGACAGGCGCAGAAAAACCACAAAGCGTGTGCATAATCATCAGGTGTGTTATCTGTGCAATGTGAGCAGATGTTTGAGTGTGTTAGACCTATCCTGAACATCCTTTGTCCTGTATAGTGTGTTCTATGAAGGATTTTGTATTGTATGAGCTGTAAATTAGGATTTCGAGTCTTTATGAAGGTGTTCAAACATATTTGTGGTTAGAAGCTATGACCAGAACTGATGGATAAATCTGCCTCCCATTTTGAGGACGGAAGAGACATTGTGTCATCTATCTTAGACAATAATTTATATATTTTTGATAGTAGTTTTGGGGTACAGATGCTTAGAAATTCTGCTACCCTAGTCGGGGGTTGTAAGTCTGGTTGGTGGAGGATATATCCATCCATCCATCATCTGCCGCTTATCCGGGGGTCGGGTCGCGGGGGCAGCAGCTTGAGCAGAGAAACCCAGACGTCTCTGTCCCCGGCCACTTCCTCCAGCTCTTCCGGGGGGACCCCGAGGCGTTCCCAGGCCAGCCGAGAGACATAGTCTCTCCAACGTGTCCTGGGTCTCCCCCGGGGTCTCCTCCCAGTGGGACGTGCCCGGAACACCTCCCCAGGGAGGCGCCCAGGGGGCATCCTAACCAGATGCCCGAGCCACCTCATCTGACTCCTCTCAATGCGGAGGAGCAGCGGTTCTACTCCGAGCCCCTCCCGGATGACTGAGCTTCTCACCCTATCTCTAAGGGAGAGCCCAGACACCCTGCGGAGGAAACCCATTTCGGCCGCTTGTATTCGCGATCTTGTTTTTTCTGTCACTACCCACAACTCGTGACCATAGGTGAGGATGGGAACGTAGATTGACCAGTAAGTAGAGAGCTTCGCCTTCTGGCTCAGCTCCCTCTTCACAACGACGGGTCGGTGCAGAGCCTGCAACACTGCAGGCGCCGCACCGATCCGCCCGTCAATCTCCCGCTCCATTCGTCCGTCACTCGTGAACAAGACCCCGAGATACTTGAACTCCTCCTCTTGGGGAAGGATCTCATTCCCGACCCGGAGAGAGCATTCCACCCTTTTCCGGCTGAGAACCATAGTCTCGGATTTGGAGGTGCTGATTCTCATCCCAGCCGCTTCACACTCGGCTGCGAATCACTCCAGTGAGAGCTGAAGGTCACGGCCTGACGACGCTAACAGAACCACATCATCTGCAAAAAGCAGAGACCCGATTCTGAGGTCGCCAAATGGGACACCCTCAACGCCCTGGCTCCGCCTAGAAATTCTGTCCATAAAAGTTAGGAACAGAATCGGTGACAAAGGGCAGCCCTGACGGAGTCCAACTCTCACCGGAAACGTATCCGACTTACTGCCGGCAATGCGGACCAAACTCTGGCACCGGTCATACAGAGACCGAACGGCCCCTATCAAGGGGTCCGGCACTCCATATTCCCGGAGCACCCCCCACAGGACTCCACGAGGGACACGGTCGAACGCTTTCTCCAAGTCCACAAAACACATGTAGACTGGTTGGGCGAACTCCCATGCACCCTCCAGGATCCTGCCGAGGGTATAGAGCTGGTCCACTGTTCCACGGCCAGGACGAAAGCCACACTGCATCTCCTGAATCCGAGGCTCGATTATCCGACGGATCCTCCTCTCCAATACCCCCGAATAGACCTTACCAGGGAGGCTGAGGAGTGTGATACCCCTATAGTTGGAACACACCCTCCGGTCCCCCTTTTTAAAGAGGGGGACCACCACCCCAATCTGCCAGTCCAGAGGCACTGTCCCCGATGTCAACGCGATACTGCAGAGGCGTGTCAGCCAAGACAGCCCTACAACATCCAGAGCCTTGAGAAACTCAGGACGGACCTCATCCACCCCCGGGGCCTTGCCACCGAGGAGCTTTTTAACCACCTCGGCAACCTCAGCCCCAGAAATGGGAGGCCCCGTCTCCGAGCTCTCCGACTCTGCCTCTTCCGAGCACGTGTTGGTAGGATTGAGGAGTTCCTCGAAGTACTCCCCCCACCGACTCACAACATCCCTAGTTGAGGTCAGCAAAGCCCCGTCCCCACTGTAAACAGTGTTGACTGTGAGCCGCTTCCCCCCCCCTGAGACGCCGGATGGTGGACCAGAATCTTTTCGAGGCCGTCCGGAAATCGTTCTCCATGGTCTCACCGAACTCCTCCCAGGCCCGAGTTTTTGCCTCACAACCGCCGAAGCCGTGGCCCGTCTGGCCCATCGGTACCTATCAGCTTCTTCCAGGGTCCCACTGGCCAAAAAGGCCCGATAGGACTCCTTCTTCAGCTTGACGGCTTCCCTCACCACTGGTGTCCACCAGCAGGTTCGAGGGTTGCCGCCACGACAGGCACCGACCACCTTACGGCCACAACTCCGACCAGCTGCCTCGGCAATGGAGTCACGGAACATGGCCCATTCGGACTCAATGTCCCCCACCTCAAATATGGTTGAAGCTCTGCCGGAGGTGGAAGTTAAAGCTCCTTCTGACGGGGGATTCTGACAAACGCGCCCAGCAGACCCTCACAATACGTTTGGGCCTGCCAGGTCTGATCGGCATCCTCCCCCACCAGCGGAGCCAACTCACCACCAGGTGGTGATCAGTTGACAGCTCCGCCCCTCTCTTCACCCAGTGTCCAGGACATACGGCCGCAAGTCCGATGATACAACCACAAAGTCGATCATCGAACTGCGGCCAAGGGTGTCCTGGTGCCAAGTGCACATATGGACACCCTTATGCCTGAACATGGTGTTCGTTATGGACAGTCTATGACTGGCACAGAAGTCCAACAACATAACACCACTCTGATTCAGATCGGGGGGGCCGTTCCTCCCAATCACACCCCTCCAGGTCTCACTGTCATTGCCCACGTGAGCATTGAAGTCCCCCAGCAGAATGAGGGAGTCTCCGGTAGGAGCATTCTCCAGTGCCTCCCCCAGAGACTCCAAAAAGGGTAGGTACTCTGAACTGCTGTTTGGCGCATAGGCACAAACAACAGTCAGGACTCGTCCCCCCACCCAAAGGCGGAGGGAGGCTACCCTCTCGTTCACTGGGGTAAACCCCAATGTACTGGCACACAGCCGGGGGGCAATAAGTATGCCCACACCTGCTCTGCGCCTCTCACCACGGGCAACTCCAGAGTGGAAGAGAGTCCAACCCCTCTCAAGAGTACTGGTTCCAGATCCCAAGCCGTGCGTCGAGGTGAGTCCGACTATATCTAACGGTCTGATGAAGTTTCAACAATAAACAACAAACTTTGTATTATGAGAAAGAACCAGACTCATTCTTCAGGAATCCGAAAATAAGCTCTATTTTACGAGTTATGCACGAATTCGGATTCTCCTATAAAACGAATTCCTTAACTCAAACCATGTTAAGACTGCTTTGTCCTTCATATTTATTCATGTCTAATCAAGTTTCAATGATAAACAACGTTGTACTTTGTAGAATGAGAAAGAACTTCTTCAGCAATAAGCATCTCTCGACAAATGACGAAATACAGATTTTGCTATAAAATTAATTGCTATCAGCCTGACTTAAAACTGTTTGTCTTCCTTATTTATCCACTTCAAATCAAGTTTCAACAATTAAAAAAATTTTGTAGTTTGAGAAAGAACAACTTAATCTTGAGCAATCAGTATAAAAAGAGGGTAAGCAAAGGTGCGAATGTCAAACCATACATGATCAAAACAGGGAGCGGAGGTGTTTGGCTGAGACAAGGTGTGAATGTCCACCCATAATTAATGAAAAGCGGGCAACAAGTAGGTTCGAATGCCCAACCATACATCATCAAAAGCAGGAGTGGATATGTTCGGCTACAAGAAGGTTTGAACGTCTGACCATAGTTTGTAAAAAGCGGGTAAGAAAAGGTTTGAATGCCCGAACATACACCATCAAAGGAGGGAGCGGAGGTGTTCCGCTGTAAGAAGGTGTGAATGTCCGACCATAGTTGGTAAAAAACGGGTAAGAAAAGGTTAAAATACCCGACTGTACACAATCAGTAGCGGGTGCGGAGTTGTTCGGCTACTAAAAGGTGTGAAAGTCCGACCATGGTTTGTAAAAAGCGGGTAAGAAAAGGTGCGAATGCCCGAAAATGTATGATCAAAAGAGGGAGCGGAGGTGTTTGGCTGCAAGAAGGTGTGAATGTACACCCATAATTACTGAAAAATGGGTAAGAAAAGGTGCGAATGCCCAACTATACATAATCAAAAGCAGGAGTGGATGTGTTCGGCTCCAAGAAGGGTTGAATGTCTGACCATAGTTTGTAAAAAGCAGGTAAGAAAAGGTTTGACTGCCCGAACATACACCATCAAAAGAGGGAGCGGAGGTGTTCCGCTGTAAGAAGGTGTGAATGTCCGACCATAGTTGGTAAAAAGCGGGTAAGAAAAGGTTAAAATACCCGACTGTACACAATCAATAGCGGGAGCGGAGTTGTTCGGCTACTAAAAGATGTGAAAGTCCGACTATGGTTTGTAAAAAGCGGGTAAGAAAAGGTGCTAATGCCCGACAATGTATGATCAAAAGAGGGAGCGGAGGTGTTCGGCTGCAAGAAGGTCTGAATGTCCAACCATAATTTGTAAAAACCGGGAAGGAAAGGCTCGAAAGCCCGACTATACACCATAAAAAGCGGGAGCAGAGTGGTTCAGCTGCAAGAAGGTCTGAATGTCCATCAATAATTGCTTTAAAACATGAAAGAAAATTTTCGAATATCATCCGCACATGATCATAAGAAGGAGAGGAGGTGTTCAGCTGCAAGAAGGTGTGAATGTCCACCCATAATTCCTGAAAAATGGGTAAAAAAAGGTGTGAATGCCCAACCATACATTATCAAAAGCAGGTGTGAATGTCAGATCATAATTTGCAAAAAGCTGATGAGAAAGGGTGAGAATGCCCGACTATACACCATCAAATGCGGGAGCGGAGGTGTTCGGCTCTGAGTAGGTGTGAATGTCCGACCATAATTGCTGAAAAATGTGTTAGAAAAGGAAAGAATGCCGGACCATACATCATCAAAAGCGAGAGAGGTGGTGTTCGGCTGCAAAAAGGTGTAAATGTTCGACTAAAGTTTGTAAAAAGCGGGTAAGACATGGTGCGAATGCCTGACAAGGTATGATCAAAAGCAGGAGCGGAGGTGTTCAGCTGCAAGAAGGTCTAAATGTCCATCAATAATTGCTAGAAAACATGAAAGAAAATTTTCGAAAATCAAACCGCACATGATCATAAGTGGGAGAGGAGGTGTTCAGCTGCAAGAAGGTGTGAATGTCCACCCATTATTCCTGACAAATGGGTAAAAAAAAGGTGCGAATGCCCAACCATACATCATCAAAAGCAGGAGTGGATGTGTTCGGCTACAAGAAGGTGTGAACGTCCAACCAAAGTTTGTAAAAAGCAGTTAAGAAAAGGTTTGAATATCCAACCAAACATAATCAAAAGCGGGAGTATAGCTTTTCGACTGCAAGTAGGTGTGAATGTCAGATTATAATTTGCAAAAAGCTGATGAGAAAGGGTGAGAATGTCCGACTGCACACCATCAAATGCGGGAGCGGAGTTGTTCGGCTGTGAGTAGGTGTGAATCTCCGACCGTAATTTCTGAAAATGTGTTAGAAAAGGTAAGAATGCCGGTCCATACATCATCAAAAGCGAGAGAGGTGGTGTTCGGCTGCAAGTAGGTGTGAATGTCCAGCCATAATTACTCACAAACGGGTAAGAAAAGGTAGTATTGCCAGACCATACATGATCAAAACAGGGAGCGGAGGTGGTTCAGCTGCAAGAAGGTGTGAATGTCTCACTAAAGTTCAAATATATTAACAAAAGCGGGAGGAGAGGTCTTCGGATGAGAGTGGTTGAGAATTTCCAACCATAATCTATAAAATTCGGTGAAAAAAAGGTGTGATAGAACACTAAAAGGTGGAGCGGAAGTGTTCGGCTGCAAGAAGGTGTGAATGTCCGACTATATTTGGTGAAAAGCAGGTGAAGCAAGGTCTGAATGCCCAACCTTACATTATCAAAAGCGAGATCAGAGGTGTTTGGCTGCAAGAAGGCCATAGTTTGCCAAAAGCGGGTAAGCTGCGAATGACCAACTAAATATCAACAAAAGTGGGGGCGGAGGTCTTCGGATGCAACTGGGTGTGAACATCCCACCATACAAGTATGGTGGAGAGGAAGCTGTGAACAGCCGACCATAGTTTGCAAAAAGCGGGTGAGACAAGGTGCGAATGTCCAACCATACATGATCAAAACAGGGAGCGGAGGTGTTTGGCTGTGACAAGGTGTGAATGTCCACCCAAAATTAATGAAAACCGGGCAAAAAGTAGGTTTGAATGCCCAAGCATACATCATCAAAAGAAGGAGTGGATGTGTTCGGCTACAAGAAGGTTTCAATGTCCGAGCATAGTTTTTAAAAAGCGGGTAAGAAAAGGTTCGAATGCCCAAACATACACCATCAAAAGAGGGAGCGGAGGTGTTCCGCTGTAAGAAGGTGTGAATGTCCGACCATAGTTGGTAAAAAGTGGGTAAGAAAAGGTTAAAATACCCGACTGTACACAATCAATAGGGGGAGCGGAGTTGTTCGGCTACAAGAAGATGTGAAAGTCCAACCATGGTTTGTAAAAAGCTGGTAAGAAAAGGTTCGAATGCCCGAATATATACCATCAAAAGCGGAAGCGGAGGTGTTCGGCTGCAAGAAGGTGTGAACGTCCGACCAAAGTTTGTAAAAAGCAGTTAAGAAAAGGTTCGAATATCCAACCAAACATAATCAAAAGCGGGAGCAGAGCTGTTCGACTGCAAGTAGGTGTGAATGTCCAGCCATAATTACTCACAAAGGGGTAAGAAAAGGTAGTATTGCCAGACCATACATGATCAAAACAGGGAGCTGAGGTGGTTCAGCTGCAAGGTGTGAATGTCTGACTATAGTTTGTAAAAAGCGGGTAAGATAAGGTGCGAATGCCCGACAATGTATAATCAAAAGAGGGAGCAGAGGTTTTCGGCTACACGAAGGTTTGAATGTCCGACCATAGTTTGTAAAAAGCGGGTAAGAAAAGGTTCAAATGCCTGACTATACACCATCAAAAGCGGGAGCGGAGATGTTCCGCTGTAAGACGATGTGAATGTCCGACCATAGTTGGTAAAAAGCGCGTAAGAAAAGGTTAAAATACCCGACTGTACACAATCAATAGCGGGAGCGGAGTTGTTTGGCTACAAGAAGGTGTGAAAGTCCAACCATCGTTTGTAAAAAGCTGGTAAGAAAAGGTTCGAATGCCCGAATATATACCATCAAAAGTGGAAGCGGAGGTGTTCGGCTGCAAGAAGGTGTGAACGTCCGACCAAAGTTGGCAAAAAGCAGTAAAGAAAAGGTTCGAATATCCAAACATAATTAAAAGCGAGAGAGATTGTGTTCAGCTGCAAGTAGGTGTGAATATCCAGCCATAATTACTCACAAACGGGTAAGAAAATGTAGTATTGCCAGACCATACATGATCAAAACAGGGAGCGGAGGTGGTTTAGCTGCAAAAAGGGGTGAATGTCCAACTAAAGTTCAAATATATTAACAAAAGCGGGAGGAGAGGTCTTCGGATTAGAGTGGTTGAAATTTCCAACCATAATCTATAAAATGCGGTGAAAAAAAAAGGTGTGAAGGAATGAATTTTATAGCAAAATCCGAAATCATGCATAACTCCGCATAAGGAACGTATTGCTCAACCAAAGGGATGCTTATTTCTCATTCAGGGTAATATGAGGAACTTTATGCTTGATACATTTTAGACATGGATAACTATGAAGGACAAAGCAATTTTAACTTGGTTTGAGCGAAGGAATTCATTTTATAGGAAAATCCGAAATCGTGCAGGACTCATGAAAGTAAGCTTATTCTCGGATTCCTGATCCTCCAGCGTTGCTCTTTCCTATACTGCAAAATACAGCCTTGTTCTTTGTTGAAATCGATATAGACATTGATAAATATGAAGGACAAAGCAGTTTCCACTTTGTTTGAGTGAAGGAATTCATTTTATAGCAAAATCCCAAATCAAGCAGAACGTATGAAAATAAGCGTGTTTTCGGATTCCTGATCCTTCAGTGTTGCGATTTCTTCTACTGCAAAATACAATGTTGTTCTTTGTTGAAGTCAATCTAGACATTGATAAATATGAAGGACAAAGCAGTTTTAACTTGGTTTGAGTGAAGGAATTCATTTTATACATAAAATCCCAAATCATGCAGAACGTATGAAAAGAAGCTTATTCTCGGATTCCTGATCCTTCAGTGTTGCTCTTTCTTCTACTGCAAAATACAATGTTGTTCTTTGTTGAAGTCGATCTAGACATTGATAAATATGAAGGACAAAGCAGTTTTAACTTGGTTTGAGTGAAGGAATTCATTTTATACATAAAATCCCAAATCATGCAGAACGTATGAAAATAAGCTTATTCTCGGATTACTGATCCTTCAGTGTTGCTCTTTCTTCTACTGCAAAATCCAGTGTTGTTCTTTGTTGAAGTAAATCTAGACATTGATAAATATGAAGGACAAAGCAGTTTTAACATAGTTTGAGTGAAGGCATTCATTTATAGTAAAATCAATAATCGTGCAGAACTCATGAAAATAAGCTTATTCTCGGATTCCTAAAACTTTTGATTTGCTCTTTCTTTACTGCAAAGTACAATGTTGTTCTTTGTTGAAGTCGATCTAGACATTGATAAATATGAAGGACAAAGCAGTTTTCACTTGGTTTGAGTGAAGGATTTGCAGCTGAAAACCTCCCGCTCCCGCTTTTGATTGTGTATAGTCAGGCATTTGAACCTTTTCTTACCCGCTTTTTACAAACTATGGTCGGACATTCAAACCTTCTTGTAGCCAAAAACCTCCGCTCCCTCTTTTGATCATACATTGTCGGGCATTCGCACCTTTTCTTACCCGTTTTTTACAAACCATGGTCGGACTTTCACACATTCTTGTAGCCAAACACATCCGCTCCCGCTATTGAGCGGGTATTTTAACCTTTTCTTACCCACTTTTTACCAACTATGGTTGGACATTCACACCTTACAGCGGAACACCTCCGCTCCCTCTTTTGATGGTGTATGTTTGGGCATTCGAACCTTTTCTTACCCGCTTTTTACAAACTATGCTCGGACATTCAAACCTTGTAGCCGAACACATCCACTCCTGCTTTTGATGATGTATGGTTGGGCATTCGCACCTTTTTTTTACCCATTTGTCAGGAATAATGGGTGGACATTCACACCTTCTTGCAGCTGAACACCTCCTCTCCCACTTATGATCATGTGATGTTTGATTTTCGAAAATTTTCTTTCATGTTTTCTAGCAATTATTGATGGACATTTAGAACTTCTTGCAGCTGAACACCTCCGCTCCTGCTTTTGATCATACCTTGTCAGGCATTCGCACCATGTCTTACCCGCTTTTTACAAACTTTAGTCGAACATTTACACCTTTTTGCAGCCGAACACCACCTCTCTCGCTTTTGATGATGTATGGTCCGGCATTCTTTCCTTTTCTAACACATTTTTCAGCAATTATGGTCGGACATTCACACCTACTCAGAGCCGAACACCTCCGCTCCCGCATTTGATGGTGTATAGTCGGGCATTCTCACCCTTTCGCATCAGCTTTTTGCAAATTCTGATCTGACATTCACACCTGCTTTTGATAATGTATGGTTGGGCATTCGCACCTTTTTTTACCCATTTTTCAGGAATTATGGGTGGACATTCACACCTTCTTGCAGCTGAACACCTCCTCTCCTTCTTATGATCATGTGCGGATGATATTCGAAAATTTTCTTTCATGTTTTAAAGCAATTATTGATGGACACTCAGACCTTCTGCTCCCGCTTTTGATGGTGTATAGTCGGGCTTTCGAGCCTTTCCTTCCCGGTTTTTACAAATTATGGTTGGACATTCAGACCTTCTTGCAGCCGAACACCTCCGCTCCCTCTTTTGATCATACATTGTCGGGCATTCGAACCTTTTCTTACCAGCTTTTTACAAACCATGGTTGAACTTTCACACCTTCTTGTAGCCGAACAACTCCGCTCCCGCTATTGATTGTGTACAGTCGGGTATTTTAACCTTTTCTTACCCGCTTTTTACCAACTATGGTCAGACATTCACACCGTCTTACAGCGGAACACCTCTGCTCCCGCTTTTGATGGTGTATAGTCAGGCATTTGAACCTTTTTTTACCCGCTTTTTACAAACTATGGTCGGACATTCAAACCTTCTTGTAGCCGAAAACCTCCGCTCCCTCTTTTGATCATACATTGTCGGGCATTCGCACCTTTTCTTACCCGTTTTTTACAAACCATGGTCGGACTGTCACACATTCTTGTAGCCAAACACATCCGCTCCCGCTATTGATTGTGTACAGTCGGGTATTTTAACCTTTTCTTACCCGTTTTTTACCAACTATGGTCGGACATTCACACCTTCTTACAGCGGAACACCTCCGCTCCCTTTTTTGATGGTGTATGTTTGGGCATTCGAACCTTTTCTTACCCGCTTTTTACAAACTATGCTCGGACATTCAAACCTTCTTGTAGCCGAACACATCCACTCCTGCTTTTGATGATGTATGGTTGGGCATTCAAACCTACTTGTTGCCCACTTTTCATTAGTTTTGGGTGGACATTCACACCTTGTCACAGCCAAACACCTCCGCTCCCTGTTTTGATCATGTATGGTTGGACATTCGCACCTTTTTTTCACCCGCTTTTTGCCAACTATGGTCGGCTTTTCACAGCTTCCTCTCCACCATACTTGTATGGAGGGATATTCACACCCAGTTGCATCCGAAGACCTTTTCTTGATATTTAGTCGGTCATTCGCAGCTTACCCGCTTTTGGCAAACTATGGCCTTCATGCAGCCAAACACCTCTGATCTCGCTTTTGATGATGTAAGGTTGGGCATTCAGACCTTGCTTCACCTGCTTTTCACCAAATATAGTAGGACATTCACACCTTCTTGCAGCCGAACACTTCCGCTCCACCTTTTAGTGTTCTATCACACCTTTTTTTCACTGCATTTTATAGATTATGGTTGGAAATTCTCAACCACTCTCATCCGAAGACCTCTCCTCCCGCTTTTGTTCATATATTTGAACTTTAGTCGGACATTCACACCTTCTTGCAGCTGAACCACCTCCGCTCCCTGTTTTGATCATATATGGTATGGCAATACTACCTTTTCCTACCCATTTGTTAGTAATTATGGCTGGACATTCACACCTACTTGCAGCCGAACACCACCTCTCCCGCTTTTGATGATGTATGGACCGGCATTCTTACCTTTTCTAACACATTTTTCAGCAATTATGGTCGGAGATTCACACTTACTCACAGCCGAACAACTCCGCTCCCGCATTTGATGGTGTATAGTCGGGCATTCTCACCCTTTCTCATCAGCTTTTTGCAAATTATGATCTGACATTCACACCTGCTTTTGATAATGTATGGTTGGGCATTCGCACCTTTTCTTACCCATTTTTCAGTAATTATGGGTGGACATTCACACCTTCTTGCAGCCGAACACCTCCTCTCCCGCTATTGATTGTGTACAGTCGGGTATTTTAACCTTTTCTTACACGCTTTTTACCAAATATGGTCGGACATTCACACCGTCTTACAGCGGAACACCTCTGCTCCCGCTTTTAATGGTGTATAGTCAGGCGCTTGAACCTTTTCTTACCCGCTTTTTACAAACTATGGTCGGACATTCAAACCTTCTTGTAGCCGAAAACCTCCGCTCCCTCTTTTGATTATACATTGTTGGGCATTCGCACCTTATTTACAAACTATATTCAGACATTCACACCTTGCAGCTGAGCCACCTTAGCTCCCTGTTTTGATAGTGTATGTTCGGGCATTCCAACCTATTCTTACCCCCTTTTTACAAACTATGCTCGGAGATTCACACCTACTCACAGCCGAACAACTCCGCTCCCGCATTTGATGATGTCTTGTCCGGCATTCTAGTCTCTTCTAACACATTTTTCAGCAATTATGGTTGGACATTCACACCTACTCACAGCCGAACCCTTCTGCTCCCGCATTTGATGGTGTATAGCCGGGCATTCTCACCCTTTCTCATCAGCTTTTTGCAAATTATGATCTGACATTCACACCTACTTGCAGTCGAACAGCTCTGCTCCCGCTTTTGATTATGTTTGGTTGGATATTCGAACCTTTTCTTAACTGCTTTTTACAAACTTTGGTCGGACGTTCACACCTTCTTGCAGCCGAACACATCCACTTCCACTTTTGATGGTATATATTCGGGCATTCGAACCTTTTCTTACCCGCTTTTTACAAACCGTGGTCGGACTTTCACACCTTCTTGTAGCCAAACAACTCCGCTCCCGCTATTGATTGTGTACAGTCGGGTATTTTAACCTTTTCTTACCCGCTTTTTACCAAATATGGTCGGACATTCACACCGTCTTACAGCGGAACATCTCCGCTCCCGCTTTTGATGGTGCATTGTCAGGCATTTGAACCTTTTCTTACCCGCTTTTTACAAACTATGGTCGGACATTCAAACCTTCTTGTAGCCGAAAACCTCTGCTCCCTCTTTTGATTATACATTGTCGGGCATTCGCACCTTATCTTACCCGCTTTTTACAAACTATAGTCAGACATTCACACCTTGGTGCTGAACCACCTCAGCTCCCTGTTTTGATCATGTATGGTCTGGCAATACTACCTTTTCTTACCCGTTTGTGAGTAATTATGGCTGGACATTCACACCTACTTGCAGTCGAACAGCTCTGCTCCCGCTTTTGATTATGTTTGGTTGGATATTCGAACCTTTTCTTAACTGCTTTTTACAAACTTTGGTCGGACGTTCACACCTTCTTGCAGCCGAACACCTCCGCTTCTGCTTTTGATGGTATATATTCGGGCATTCGAACCTTTTCTTACAAGCTTTTTACAAACCATGGTTGGACATTCACACCTTCTTACAGCGGAACACCTCCGCTCCCTCTTTTGATGGTGTATGTTTGGGCATTCGAACCTTTTCTTACCCGCTTTTTACAAACTATGCTCGGACATTCAAACCTTCTTGTAGCCGAACACATCCACTCCTGCTTTTGATGATGTATGGTTGGGCATTTTCACCTTTTCTTACCCATTTTTCAGTAATTATGGGTGGACATTCACACCTTCTTGCAGCTGAACAACTCCTCTCCCGCTTATGATCATGTGCGGTTTGATATTCGAAAATTTTCTTTCATGTTTTAAAGCAATTATTGATGGACATTCAAATCTTCTTGTAGCCGAACACATCCACTCCTGCTTTTGATGATGTATGGTTTGGCATTCGCACCCTTTTTTTACCAATTTTTCAGGAATTTTGGGTGGACATTCAGACCTTCTTGCAGCCGAAAACCTCCGCTCCCTCTTTTGATCATACATTGTCGGGCATTCGCACCTTATCTTACCCGGTTTTTACAAACTATAGTCAGACATTCACACCTTGCAGCTGAACCACCTCCGCTCCCTGTTTTGATCATGTATGGTCTGGCAATACTACCTTTTCTTACCCGTTTGTGAGTAATTAATCCCAAAGTATTGAGCATAAAATAAGTCTTTATGCTGATGATGTATTACTTTTCCTTCAGAACTCACAGACGTCTCTCAGTCACACGATCACACTCATAAATAAATTCTCAGCACTTTCTGACTACTCTATCAACTGGTCTAAGACCACAGTTCTGCCCATTAACTGTAGGGTCCATAATATACCTGAGATCACTTTACAGTCAGGAAATATTAGATATTTAGGCATAAACATTTCCTCCAGGCTCTCAGAGCTAACAAAGCTAAATTATGTGCAATTATTAAAGACAGTAGAGGACGATCTCTCGTTGGAAGTCCTTACCTATATCACTTATGGGGAGAGTTACATCCATTAAAATGATGATACTACCAAAAGTTAACTATTTGTTCTCAATGATCCCCATAAAACCATCTGCTACTTGGTTTAAGTCACTAGATTCATGCATCTCCAAATTTCTGTGGAAAAACAAACCACCACGTATTAGTTTAAAAACCCTACAGAAGACCAAGGACAGTGGTGGATTAGATTTACCTCATTTTCAGCACTATTCCTTAGACAATAGGTTACAATATATATCAAAATGGTTTAAACCTTGTTGTTGTCACAGTTCCCAGAGACGTTGTAATCGTTGAGGATTCTATATTCACCCCCTCATTAGAGGCACGTAATGCAGATTGATTACACTGAATCTTCTTCTCTGTTCATTGCTGGCATCATTCCCAGCATCGTAAGTGTTCGTGGCATTGTTAGCCTCTTCTTCTGGATCTTGATATCGAGAATCCTTTTGTATTTCTGGTTTGTCAGTACTCTCTCTTCGTTCACCGGAGTCTTTGTCTTTTTGTCCTTGAGTTTGGTGATTTTTTCTTCTTTCGATGCCTTGACACAATGTGACAGGTGATACCACGTGGGAGATCCTGTAACTTGGACTGCTGTCCCTGTGCTGCGAAATGGCTGTGCTGCTCAAATGGTCTCTCCTTCATCATGGTTACATGCTGCCATTCCGACATCTCGCCATTCCGACATGGGTCTCCAATTGTCGGAATGGCGACACTTAATTTTTTATCAAACGTCCCACCATTCCGACACTTTTTTCCTCCTATGGTCGGAATGGCGGTATGTTTTTTTTTTTTTTAACATACCGCCATTCCGACAGTTCCTTTTAATAGCCTATTTTTTACCCAAAACATTTTGCACTAATGATATGCCGGCGCAAATACGCCCTAAAGTTTGGCGCACAAGCTTTGCACATGCAGAGGCCACAGCCTCGCAAACAAACTTTAATAATCTATTATCAAAATCCCCTGAATTTCAAATATAAAAATACAGATATTAATGTAACTCTGGTGAGACTGAAACTGATTAAGCAGAAATACAGTGTCAGTGAGCTGTCACAGCAGCCAGCTGGAGCGGAGCTCTCCACAGAGCCCATGCGTCTTTTGCACGCTGTCATCATATGCAAAAGTAATAATTGCAATTACAGATATCACGGCTACTGCACAGGACACAGTTGCGAGCACTCTGCCTTGCCTTGCCAATAGGAGAAGAGAGAAATGACAGCATAGAACGTATAAAACACAACAAAATTTTGTAAAAACGTTTATTCATGTTATTCACGTGATTTATGAGTACTCACTCCAATTTTGGGAAGCGCGGATGGGCTTTGCGCATTTGGCACAAACACACAGCCGCAACGGTTGTAGCTTTATACAGCCTGTTGATATCTTAAGGACCTAACTGGTCACACCTGGGAGTAAATGTCATGTAGAGATTGTTTTTACATGACATTACAGCTGAACATATAGCTTTCATCCACAAACCAACGTGGGAGAGCCCGAAGACGCATGTGCCAGACGCACATAGGCATGCGTAAAACCAATTTTGACCACTTCATACTGTTTATTTGCTTTCTTTTAGTTAACTTTCGTTTCTTTTGGATTCTTGTGCGTGTTATGGAGCCGTTTTGGTCCATGTTTGTAAGCCTTTTTTTCCTGGATTAAATTTTCGGAAGTTGAAACAAGTGGCATTGGAGTGTGTGATTGAAAACCACCGCGGACTGCTTCTCCTCCTCCAGTTGCCGAGACTTTGTGTTTTTAATGCTTTTAATATAAACATGTGTTAAACATATAAATTGCATGAACAGAAAGAAGGGACTCACCTGTTGAGTAACACACATTTCCTTATACGGAAAGCCTTGTCGGAATGGTGGGACATTTGAACGTCAGAATAGCGGGATGTCGCAATGGTGGGATGTCGGAATGGTGGGACGTTTGCATGTCGGAATGGTGGTTTGTTGGAATGGTGGTATGTCGGAATGGTGGGATGTCGGAATAGCGGGATGTCGGAATGGCGGGATTTCGGAATGGGTGTTGCCACCCCCTTCATCATATACACAGTTATTTATACATCACCTTCCACCATGAAGCGTTGTCCCTTTTTGTTTCTCTCTTTGTTCTTAAAATGCTGTTATGCATGTCTAAACCAATCCATTAAATTAGATCATTTTGGCAGTAAAGCGATCTACAATGTGCTTGGTCGCAAAGCTGCTCATCTGTGGTAAACAGCTCTTCAGAAAGGCATTCTTCAATTGATTTCACTAATTCTATGTAATAATTTTGTGATTTCCTACAAAACTACACTTCTTCTCCCATCTGTCTGAGTATTTAATATTGTCTGGGTCCCGTTAAAACATGTATTTTTCCCATCTAATTCCTTGTTTGCTTTAAAACAAGTATTCCCCATTTTCTATCCCTTCAGTAGCCAACCAGTTTGTATGGAGTACACTGGAGCAACTTGACTGATCAGTAAAACACTGCTTTTGTTGTCACCGCAAGGCTTCCCCCGTCGGTTGTTTCACTGAGACACTACTGAGTAACTATAACTCAACACAGTTTATACACATAACATTCCTATACATACTAACAAACAAACAAACAATTATTTATCGCAATTTTCTCATCTCTGTTTGAACGTACACCCAGGTAAATATTCCTGTAGTCTTCTCATACCGACTATGGACCCATTCATTGTTTAACTTCACTGTTTTGCAAATCCTAATTGAATATTACACATTGATATTGAACTTTACTTGATAAGCAGGTCTTCATTGCATTCAGCAGCCTATATGTGAGCATCTATGTGTAAGCTGTTCTTCTTTGCATTTATCAGCAGCAAGCAATTCTTCATTGCACATGCATATGAAAATAGTAAAACAATTCCAATGCGTTAGCGAAACCTTCTATATCAGGAGTGTCCATCATGATGCTGGGAATAAAACCTCTTTCCTAGAATAGTTCAACCTTCATTACTCAACTGATCATAACTCCGCAATGAGCACATTTCAAAGTATCATTCCTCTACATGTATTCAAAAATCTATGTGTAAATGTTTAATATTTCTTATATTTGTTGATGTCATTCTGTGTGCATGTGGCCTAAACCCAATCTCTGTGTGGCAATTTTAATTTAAACAAGTTGAACTCTGCCTCTGATCATTTAAAAAAGGTGTGTACCAATATCAACCTTTCTCAGGTAATTACTGATCCTACAAAACCAAAGAGATCCTTCAAGGTTGTCCCTGATTGGCTCAATCTTAACATATCAAAGGTAGAAAATCCGCAGTATCTGAACTTGGTGTTAGTTATCACTGCTCAATAGCCTGTATCAGAATTGCAAAAATGAAAACATTAGGTCCACGCTTGGTATCCAGATCCTGAAACATCTCCATGAGCAGGCTTTTTTTTAACTGATCTGTTGAATAGTTATATGACACTGTTAAAATCCCAGATGAAGATCTAGCACTTGACCATTTTTGTAAATCTTCTAATTCCATAGTTGATAAACACGCCCCTTTTAAAAAGTATAGAACTTAGAACAGGTCTATCCCTGGCTTTCGGCAGAACTGTCTTCTTTACTTTTTTTTCCCCTTGTCCTGTTCAGCATTATGTCAGAAGAATTGTAGTCTGAATACCTTTGATGCCAAACAGATTTGTTTTGCCAAGGGAAGTTTTATAAATGTAAAGCTCCCCTTGATGCCCATTTATTTATTTCTGTTTACAATATATGACATGAACTGAACTGAACCGGACCGGGGGACAAGGAAAGAAGAAGAGGAAAGAAGAGGAAACAGAACAAAAATAGAAACAAAAACCAGACAACCAGCTGCTACACCTGTAAAAAAACAAAACAGACAACAATCCATGGCCTATGAGGGGAATCCAGCCTTAGCGACACCAGGAGCACCTGAAAGCAGACAAGCAGAGAAAAAACACACACAAACAAAAACAAGCACAAGAAGCGGCAATCGCATACAACACAGCTGTGGATATAGATGACCTGAGACGACATGATAATACATCAACTGCTTAGTGACCATGCTACTGGACTAATGAATGTGTGTGTGTGTGTGTGAGAACATGCAACACCCATGGCACAGGACCTACATGATAACCGTGCTTAGTTATGAGTGTATAAGCGTACAGGGCCACAATCCACAGCCCCCCCCCCCCAAGCAATCAGAAGCAGGCAGAGAGGGCCACAAGACCCAGGCCGCCAGCAGCCCCCACAGAGCACAGAACCCAGGCAGCCCACTGCAGGGGCAACCACGCATCCACCCAGAAGACTGCAGAGGAAGCCCCCGGAAAGAGCCCCCATAAGCATAGGGCAGAGGCACTCCGGGAACCAGGGGTAACAGCCCACCGACCCCGCCAGGCCCCACCCGCCCAGACATGGGCCGTGCACTGGACCTGGGCCCCAGGACCTGGGACCTGGGCCCCAGGAGCCCGAGCGCCCCCAAACCAGCAGAGGCCCCACCCAATACCCAGGAGGGCCAAGCGCCCCAGACAGCCACAAAGTGGGTCAGCGCCTGCCCCAGCGCCCCTGGCCAAGTGCCCTGGGAGTCAAGACGTGCCCACAGGTGGGTGAAGTCGCGAGCAGTGGGGAGAGGCAACGCTGATGCCCCATCGGGAGAAACACAGGCAGGCCAGGCGACAGCAAGTCCCAGATCCAGGCCCAATCATTACCACACACACTTTCACGTCCCATACATCCACACATCCACACATCCTACCTCCCTCGACTCTGCTGGGGTGTAGTGCAGCGGGCACACCAGGAGGCCAGCAACCCCCCAGCCACCAAAGACCCCGAACCAGCAGAACAATTAATTAATCCTCCTGGCCCCTCCTGCCCCAAGCAGACACCAGGAAGCAGGGGTGTGCGAAGAAGACCCCTCCCCTCACCCTTCTGGCTCTTCAATATTTTCTAATAGTGAGCAATTAAAATTGAGGGGCAGCCAAACTTGTAGAACTGGGAGCGCGGCACTCTGGGCAGCCTACATACCCAAAGAGCCCCGCCCACCAGATGCCACTCAGTGTAACCACCCCCCAAGACCTAATGTGTGTGTGTGAGTGTGTTTGATAAGTAGTAATGTCTAAGGTGTAATTAAAACAGGGGCAGGGAACTGCAGAGTGCAACCAAAGGGGACCACCTACGTGGCCCCATCCACTACACCCCACCGAACACACACGCCCCCAAAACCCTTCATGTGTGAGTGTGTGCTGTGTACAGGAGCCAGAAGGGAGAGGGGTATGGGGATATATACCGGGGGAGCTACTCTCCCCCAGAGAGGGCAGCCAGGGACTGGCTGCAATAGGCATCCCCGCTACCTGGGAGCCAACAATGGGCAGGAGGGCCTGATGTCCACCAGGCTCGGGGCCTGCAGCGACCATATTCCGGGAGCTACTGGACCCCCAGAAGGTACCCATCCCGCCCCACCCCACTCAACCCAACCCCACCCAGGAGGACCTCTACAAAAAACAAACAAACAACATCAAAAAACAAACAAACAAACCACCCGGTCACACCAGTCGCAGCAGCCCGGGCCTGAGACCCACCATCACCCAGCAACCCACCACCACCACTATGTGATAAAACTAATCAGAGGGGACCAGAGAGAATGAAATTCAGCCAATTGATGTTTTGAGGAGGCAGACATTGTTTCCATGCTAATATAATCTAAAAGAAAATTTCTAAACTGGTTAATACACAGATTGTTCTTTGCTTTCCAGTTCATGAGAATAGTTTTCTTTGCGATACATAACACTGTGACAACCATGTGTGCTGAGTTAATTTCCATGTTGATGTTGTCTAAGTCACCCAGTATGCACAGTGTGGGGCATGCAGGGATGCTACACTTTAGCCATGTTGATAGGTCCTCACAGACTTCAAGCCAGAACTTCTGGACAGGCGCAGAAAACCACAAAGCGTGTGCATAATCATCAGGTGTGTTATCTGTGCAATGTGAGCAGATGTTTGAGTGTGTTAGACCCATCCTGAACATCCTTTGTCCTGTATAGTTTGTTCTATGAAGGATTTTGTATTGTATGAGCTGTAAATTAGGATTTCGAGTCTTTATGAAGGTGTTCAAACATATTTGTGGTTAGAAGCTATGACCAGAACTGATGGATAAATCTGCCTCCAATTTTGAGGATGGAAGAGACATTGTGTCATCTATCTTAGACAATAATTTATATATTTTTGATAGTAGATTTGGGGTACAGATGCTTAGAAATTCCGCTACCCTAGTCGGGGGTTGTAAGTCTGGTTGGTGGAGGATATATCCATCCATCCATCCATCATCTGCCGCTTATCCGGGGGTCGGGTCGCGGGGGCAGCAGCTTGAGCAGAGAAACCCAGACGTCTCTGTCCCCGGCCACTTCCTCCAGCTCTTCCGGGGGGCCCCCGAGGCGTTCCCAGGCCAGCCGAGAGACATAGTCTCTCCAACGTGTCCTGGGTCTCCCCCGGGGTCTCCTCCCAGTGGGACGTGCCCGGAACACCTCCCCAGGGAGGCGCCCAGGGGGCATCCTAACCAGATGCCCGAGCCACCTCATCTGACTCCTCTCAATGCGGAGGAGCAGCGGTTCTACTCCGAGCCCCTCCCGGATGACTGAGCTTCTCACCCTATCTCTAAGGAAGAGCCCAGACACCCTGCGGAGGAAACCCATTTCGGCCGCTTGTATTCGCGATCTTGTTCTTTCGGTCACTACCCACAACTCGTGACCATAGGTGAGGATGGGAACGTAGATTGACCAGTAAGTAGAGAGCTTCGCCTTCTGGCTCAGCTCCCTCTTCACAACGACGGGTCGGTGCAGAGCCTGCAACACTGCAGGCGCCGCACCGATCCGCCCGTCAATCTCCCGCTCCATTCGTCCGTCACTCGTGAACAAGACCCCGAGATACTTGAACTCCTCCTCTTGGGGAAGGATCTCATTCCCGACCCGGAGAGAGCATTCCACCCTTTTCCGGCTGAGAACCATAGTCTCGGATTTGGAGGTGCTGATTCTCATCCCAGCCGCTTCACACTCGGCTGCGAATCACTCCAGTGAGAGCTGAAGGTCACGGCCTGACGACGCTAACAGAACCACATCATCTGCAAAAAGCAGAGACCCGATTCTGAGGTCGCCAAATGGGACACCCTCAACGCCCTGGCTCCGCCTAGAAATTCTGTCCATAAAAGTTAGGAACAGAATCGGTGACAAAGGGCAGCCCTGACGGAGTCCAACTCTCACCGGAAACGTATCCGACTTACTGCCGGAAATGCGGACCAAACTCTGGCACCGCTCATACAGAGACCGAACGGCCCCTATCAAGGGGTCCGGCACTCCATATTCCCGGAGCACCCCCCACAGGACTCCACGAGGGACACGGTCGAACGCTTTCTCCAAGTCCACAAAACACATGTAGACTGGTTGGGCGAACTCCCATGCACCCTCCAGGATCCTGCCGAGGGTATAGAGCTGGTCCACTGTTCCACGGCCAAGACGAAAGCATCACTGCATCTCCTGAATCCGAGGCTCGATTATCCGACGGATCCTCCTATCCAATACCCCCGAATAGACCTTACCAGGGAGGCTGAGGAGTGTGATACCCCTATAGTTGGAACACACCCTCCGGTCCCCCTTTTTAAAGAGGGGGACCACCACCCCAATCTGCCAGTCCAGAGGCACTGTCCCCGATGTCCACGCGATACTGCAGAGGCGTGTCAGCCAAGACAGCCCTACAACATCCAGAGCCTTGAGAAACTCAGGACGGACCTCATCCACCCCCGGGGCCTTGCCACCGAGGAGCTTTTTAACCACCTCGGCAACCTCAGCCCCAGAAATGGGAGGCCCCGTCTCCGAGCTCTCCGACTCTGCCTCTTCCGAGCACGTGTTGGTAGGATTGAGGAGTTCCTCGAAGTACTCCCCCCACCGACTCACAACATCCCTAGTTGAGGTCAGCAAAGCCCCGTCCCTACTGTAAACAGTGTTGACTGTGAGCCGCCCCCCCCCCCCCCCGAGACGCCGGATGGTGGACCAGAATCTTTTCGAGGCCGTCCGGAAATCGTTCTCCATGGTCTCATCGAACTCCTTCCAGGCCCGAGTTTTTGCCTCAGCAACCGCCGAAGCCGTGGCCCGTCTGGCCCGTCGGTACCTATCAGCTTCTTCCAGGGTCCCTCTGGCCAAAAAGGCCCGATAGGACTCCTTCTTCAGCTTGACGGCTTCCCTCACCACTGGTGTCCACCAGCAGGTTCGAGGGTTGCCGCCACGACAGGCACCGACCACCTTACGGCCACAACTCCGACCAGCTGCCTCGGCAATGGAGTCACGGAACATGGCCCATTCGGACTCAATGTCCCCCACCTCAAATATGGTTGAAGCTCTGCTGGAGGTGGGAGGTAAAGCTCCTTCTGACGGGGGATTCTGACAAACGCTCCCAGCAGACCCTCACAATACGTTTGGGCCTGCCAGGTCTGATCGGCATCCTCCCCCACCAGCGGAGCCAACTCACCACCAGGTGGTGATCAGTTGACAGCTCCGCCCCTCTCTTCACCCAGTGTCCAGGACATACGGCCGCAAGTCCGATGATACAACCACAAAGTCGATCATCGAACTGCGGCCAAGGGTGTCCTGGTGCCAAGTGCACATATGGACACCCTTATGCCTGAACATGGTGTTCGTTATGGACAGTCTATGACTGGCACAGAAGTCCAACAACATAACACCACTCTGATTCAGATCGGGGGGGCCGTTCCTCCCAATCACACCCCTCCAGGTCTCACTGTCATTGCCCACGTGAGCATTGAAGTCCCCCAGCAGAATGAGGGAGTCTCCGGTAGGAGCATTCTCCAGTGCCTCCCCCAGAGACTCCAAAAAGGGTAGGTACTCTGAACTGCTGTTTGGCGCATAGGCACAAACAACAGTCAGGACTCGTCCCCCCACCCAAGGCGGAGGGAGGCTACCCTCTCGTTCACTGGGGTAAACCCCAATGTACTGGCACACAGCCGGGGGGCAATAAGTATGCCCACACCTGCTCTGCGCCTCTCACCACGGGCAACTCCAGAGTGGAAGAGAGTCCAACCCCTCTCAAGAGTACTGGTTCCAGATCCCAAGCCGTGCGTTGAGGTGAGTCCGACTATATCTAACGGTCTGATGAAGTTTCAACAATAAACAACAAACTTTGTATTATGAGAAAGAACCAGACTCATTCTTTAGAATTCCGAAAATAAGCTCTATTTTACGAGTTATGCACGAATTCGGATTCTCCTATAAAACGAATTCCTTAACTCAAACCAAGTTAAGACTGCTTTGTCCTTCATATTTATTCATGTCTAATCAAGTTTCAATGATAAACAACGTTGTACTTTGTAGAATGAGAAAGAACTTCTTCAGCAATAAGCATCTCTCGACAAATGACGAAATACAGATTTTGCTATAAAATTAATTGCTATCAGCCTGACTTAAAACTGTTTGTCTTCCTTATTTATCCACTTCAAATCAAGTTTCAACAATTAAAAAAATTTTGTAGTTTGAGAAAGAACAACTTAATCTTGAGCAATCAGTATAAAAAGAAGGTAAGCAAAGGTGCGAATGTCAAACCATACATAATCAAAAAAGGGAGCGGAGGTGTTTGGCTGAGACAAGGTGTGAATGTCCACCCATAATTAATGAAAAGCGGGCAACAAGTAGGTTCGAATGCCCAACCATACATCATCAAAAGCAGGAGTGGATATGTTCGGCTACAAGAAGGTTTGAACGTCTGACCATAGTTTGTAAAAAGCGGGTAAGAAAAGGTTCGAATGCCCGAACATACACCATCAAAGGAGGGAGCGGAGGTGTTCCGCTGTAAGAAGGTGTTAATGTCCGACCATAGTTGGTAAAAAACGGGTAAGAAAAGGTTAAAATACCCGACTGTCACAATCAATAGCGGGAGCGGATGTGTTTGGCTACAAGAATGTGTGACAGTCCGACCATGGTTTGTAAAAAACGGGTAAGAAAAGGTGCGAATGCCCGACAATGTATGATCAAAAGAGGGAGCGGAGGTTTTCGGCTACAAGAAGGTTTGAATGTCCGACCATAGTTTGTAAAAAGCGGGTAAAAAAAGGTTCAAATGCCTGACTATACACCATCAAAAGCGGGAGCGGAGGTGTTCCAATGTAAGACGGTGTGAATGTCTGACCATAGTTGGTAAAAAGCGGGTAAGAAAAGGTTAAAATACCTGACTGTACACAATCAATAGCGGGAGCGGAGTTGTTCGGCTACAAGAAGGTGTGAAAGTTCAACCATGGTTTGTAAAAAGCTGGTAAGAAAAGGTTCGAATGCCCGACAATGTATGATCAAAAGAGGGAGCGGAGGTGTTCGGCTGCAAGAAGGTCTGAATGTCCAACCATAATTTGTAAAAACCGGGAAGGAAAGGCTCGAAAGCCCGACTATACACCATCAAAAGCGGGAGCAGAAGGTCTGAGTGTCCATCAATAATTGCTTTAAAACATGAAAGAAAATTTTCGAATATCATCCGCACATGATCATAAGAAGGAGAGGAGGTGTTCAGCTGCAAGAAGGTGTGAATGTCCACCCATAATTCCTGAAAAATGGGTAAAAAAAGGTGCGAATGCCCAACCATACATTATCAAAAGCAGGTGTGAATGTCAGATCATAATTTGCAAAAAGCTGATGCGAAAGGGTGAGAATGCCCGACTATACACCATCAAATGCGGGAGCGGAGGTGTTCGGCTCTGAGTAGGTGTGAATGTCCGACCATAATTGCTGAAAAATGTGTTAGAAAAGGAAAGAATGCCGGACCATACATCATCAAAAGCGAGAGAGGTGGTGTTCGGCTGCAAAAAGGTGTAAATGTTCGACTAAAGTTTGTAAAAAGCGGGTAAGACATGGTGCGAATGCCTGACAAGGTATGATCAAAAGCAGGAGCGGAGGTGTTCAGCTGCAAGAAGTTCTAAATGTCCATCAATAATTGCTAGAAAACATGAAAGAAAATTTTCGAAAATCAAACCGCACATGATCATAAGTGGGAGAGGAGGTGTTCAGCTGCAAGAAGGTGTGAATGTCCACCCATTATTCCTGACAAATGGGTAAAAAAAAGGTGCGAATGCCCAACCATACATCATCAAAAGCAGGAGTGGATGTGTTCGGCTACAAGGTTTGAATGTCCGAGCATAGTTTGTAAAAACCGGGTAAGAAAAGGTTCGAATGCCCAAACATACACCATCAAAAGAGGGAGCGGAGGTGTTCCGCTGTAAGGTGTGAATGTCCGACCATAGTTGGTAAAAAGTGGGTAAGAAAAGGTTAAAATACCCGCTCAATAGCGGGAGCGGATGTGTTTGGCTACAAGAATGTGTGAAAGTCCGACCATGGTTTGTAAAAAACGGGTAAGAAAAGGTGCGAATGCCCGACAATGTATGATCAAAAGAGGGAGCGGAGGTTTTTGGCTACAAGAAGGTTTGAATGTCCGACCATAGTTTGTAAAAAGCGGGTAAGAAAAGGTTCAAATGCCTGACTATACACAATCAAAAGCGGGAGCGGGAGGTTTTCAGCTGCAAATCCTTCACTCAAACCAAGTGAAAACTGCTTTGTCCTTCATATTTATCAATGTCTAGATCGACTTCAACAAAGAACAACATTGTACTTTGCAGTAAAGAAAGAGCAAATCAAAAGTTTTAGGAATCCGAGAATAAGCTTATTTTCATGAGTTCTGCACGATTATTGATTTTACTATAAATGAATGCCTTCACTCAAACTATGTTAAAACTGCTTTGTCCTTCATATTTATCAATGTCTAGATTTACTTCAACAAAGAACAACACTGGATTTTGCAGTAGAAGAAAGAGCAACACTGAAGGATCAGTAATCCGAGAATAAGCTTATTTTCATACGTTCTGCATGATTTGGGATTTTATGTATAAAATGAATTCCTTCACTCAAACCAAGTTAAAACTGCTTTGTCCTTCATATTTATCAATGTCTAGATCGACTTCAACAAAGAACAACATTGTATTTTGCAGTAGAAGAAAGAGCAACACTGAAGGATCAGGAATCCGAGAATAAGCTTCTTTTCATACGTTCTGCATGATTTGGGATTTTATGTATAAAATGAATTCCTTCACTCAAACCAAGTTAAAACTGCTTTGTCCTTCATATTTATCAATGTCTAGATTTACTTCAACAAAGAACAACATTGTATTTTGCAGTAGTAGAAAGAGCAACACTTGAAGGAACAGGAATCCGAGATTAAGCTTATTTTCATACGTTCTGCATGATTTGGGATTTTATGTATAAAATGAATTCCTTTACTCAAACTATGTTAAAACTGCTTTGTCCTTCATATTTATCAATGTCTAGATTGACTTCAACAAAGAACAACATTGTATTTTGCAGTAGAAGAAATCGCAACACTGAAGGATCAGGAATCCGAAAACACGCTTATTTTCATACGTTCTGCTTGATTTGGGATTTTATGTATAAAATGAATTCCTTTACTCAAACTATGTTAAAACTGCTTTGTCCTTCATATTTATCAATGTCTAGATTGACTTCAACAAAGAACAACATTGTATTTTGCAGTAGAAGAAATCGCAACACTGAAGGATCAGGAATCCCGAAAACACGCTTATTTTCATACGTTCTGCTTGATTTGGGATTTTGCTATAAAATGAATTCCTTCACTCAAACAAAGTGGAAACTGCTTTGTCCTTCATATTTATCAATGTCTATATCGATTTCAACAAAGAACAAGGCTGTATTTTGCAGTATAGGAAAGAGCAACGCTGGAGGATCAGGAATCCGAGAATAAGCTTACTTTCATGAGTCCTGCACGATTTCGGATTTTCCTATAAAATGAATTGCTTTGCTCAAACCAAGTTAAAATTGCTTTGTCCTTCAAAGTTATCCATGTCTAAAATGTATCAAGCATAAAGTTCCTCATATTACCCTGAATGAGAAAGAAGCATCCCTTTGGTTGAGCAATACGTTCCTTATGCGGAGTTATGCATGATTTCGGATTTTGCTATAAAATTCATTCCTTCACACCTTTTTTTTCACCGCATTTTATAGATTATGGTTGGAAATTTCAACCACTCTAATCCGAAGACCTCTCCTCCCGCTTTTGTTAATATATTTGAACTTTAGTTGGACATTCACCCCTTTTTGCAGCTAAACCACCTCCGCTCCCTGTTTTGATCATGTATGGTCTGGCAATACTACATTTTCTTACCCGTTTGTGAGTAATTATGGCTGGATATTCACACCTACTTGCAGCTGAACACAATCTCTCTCGCTTTTAATTATGTTTGGATATTCGAACCTTTTCTTTACTGCTTTTTGCCAACTTTGGTCGGACGTTCACACCTTCTTGCAGCCGAACACCTCCGCTTCCGCTTTTGATGGTATATATTCGGGCATTCGAACCTTTTCTTACCAGCTTTTTACAAACGATGGTTGGACTTTCACACCTTCTTGTAGCCAAACAACTCCGCTCCCGCTATTGATTGTGTACAGTCGGGTATTTTAACCTTTTCTTACGCGCTTTTTACCAACTATGGTCGGACATTCACATCGTCTTACAGCGGAACATCTCCGCTCCCGCTTTTGATGGTGTATAGTCAGGCATTTGAACCTTTTCTTACCCGCTTTTTACAAACTATGGTCGGACATTCAAACCTTCGTGTAGCCAAAAACCTCTGCTCCCTCTTTTGATTATACATTGTCGGGCATTCGCACCTTATCTTACCCGCTTTTTACAAACTATAGTCAGACATTCACACCTTGCAGCTGAACCACCTCAGCTCCCTGTTTTGATCATGTATGGTCTGGCAATACTACCTTTTCTTACCCCTTTGTGAGTAATTATGGCTGGACATTCACACCTACTTGCAGTCGAACAGCTCTGCTCCCGCTTTTGATTATGTTTGGTTGGATATTTGAACCTTTTCTTAACTGCTTTTTACAAACTTTGGTCGGACGTTCACACCTTCTTGCAGCCGAACACCTCCGCTTCCGCTTTTGATGGTATATATTCGGGCATTCGAACCTTTTCTTACCAGCTTTTTACAAACCATGGTTGGACTTTCACATCTTCTTGTAGCCGAACAACTCCGCTCCCCCTATTGATTGTGTACAGTCGGGTATTTTAACCTTTTCTTACCCACTTTTTACCAACTATGGTCGGACATTCACACCTTCTTACAGCGGAACACCTCCGCTCCCTCTTTTGATGGTGTATGTTTGGGCATTCGAACCTTTTCTTACCCGCTTTTTACAAACTATGCTCGGACATTGAAACCTTCTTGTAGCCGAACACATCCACTCCTTCTTTTGATGATGTATGCTTGGGCATTCAAACCTACTTTTTGCCCGGTTTTCATTAATTTTGGGTGGACATTCACACCTTGTCACAGCCAAACACCTCCGCTCCCTGTTTTGATCATGTATGGTTGGACATTCGCACCTTGTCTCACCCGCTTTTTGCAAACTATGGTCGGCTGTTCACAGCTTCCTCTCCACCATACTTGTATGGTGGGATGTTCACACCCAGTTGCATCCGAAGACCTCCGCCCCCACTTTTGTTGATATTTAGTTGGTCATTCGCAGCTTACCCGCTTTTGGCAAACTATGGCATTCTTGCAGCCAAACACCTCTGATCTCGCTTTTGATAATGTAAGGTTGGGCATTCAGACCTTGCTTCACCTGCTTTTCACCAAATATAGTCGGACATTCACACCTTCTTGAGCCGAACACTTCCGCTCCACCTTTTAGTGGTCTATCACACCTTTTTTTCACCGAATTTTATAGATTATGGTTGGAAATTCTCAACCACTCTCATCCGAAGACCTCTCCTCCCGCTTTTGTTAATATATTTGAACTTTAGTGAGACATTCACACCTTCTTGCAGCTGAACCACCTCCGCTCCCTGTTTTGATCATGTATGGTCTGGCAATACTACCTTTTCTTACCCGTTTGTGAGTAATTATGGCTGGACATTCACACCTACTTGCAGCTGAACACAATCTCTCTCGCTTTTAATTATGTTTGGATATTCGAACCTTTTCTTTACTGCTTTTTGCCAACTTTGGTCGGAGGTTCACACCTTCTTGCAGCCGAACACCTCCGCTTCCGCTTTTGATGGTATATATTCGGGCATTCGAACCTTTTCTTACCAGCTTTTTACAAACGATGGTTGGACTTTCACACCTTCTTGTAGCCAAACAACTCCGCTCCCGCTATTGATTGTGTACAGTCGGGTATTTTAACCTTTTCTTACGCGCTTTTTACCAACTATGGTCGGACATTCACATCGTCTTACAGCGGAACATCTCCGCTCCCGCTTTTGATGGTGTATAGTCAGGCATTTGAACCTTTTCTTACCCGCTTTTTACAAACTATGGGTGGACATTCAAACCTTCGTGTAGCCGAAAACCTCTGCTCCCTCTTTTGATTATACATTGTCGGGCATTCGCACCTTATCTTACCCGCTTTTTACAAACTATAGTCAGACATTCACACCTTGCAGCTGAACCACCTCAGCTCCCTGTTTTGATCATGTATGGTCTGGCAATACTACCTTTTCTTACCCCTTTGTGAGTAATTATGGCTGGACATTCACACCTACTTGCAGTCGAACAGCTCTGCTCCCGCTTTTGATTATGTTTGGTTGGATATTCGAACCTTTTCTTAACTGCTTTTTACAAACTTTGGTCGGACGTTCACACCTTCTTGCAGCCGAACACCTCCGCTTCCGCTTTTGATGGTATATATTCGGGCATTCGAACCTTTTCTTACCAGCTTTTTACAAACCATGGTTGGACTTTCACATCTTCTTGTAGCCGAACAACTCCGCTCCCCCTATTGATTGTGTACAGTCGGGTATTTTAACCTTTTCTTACCCACTTTTTACCAACTATGGTCGGACATTCACACCTTCTTACAGCGGAACACCTCCGCTCCCTCTTTTGATGGTGTATGTTTGGGCATTCGAACCTTTTCTTACCCGCTTTTTAAAAACTATGCTCGGACATTGAAACCTTCTTGTAGCCGAACACATCCACTCCTTCTTTTGATGATGTATGCTTGGGCATTCAAACCTACTTTTTGCCCGGTTTTCATTAATTTTGGGTGGACATTCACACCTTGTCACAGCCAAACACCTCCGCTCCCTGTTTTGATCATGTATGGTTGGACATTCGCACCTTGTCTCACCCGCTTTTTGCAAACTATGGTCGGCTGTTCACAGCTTCCTCTCCACCATACTTGTATGGTGGGATGTTCACACCCAGTTGCATCCGAAGACCTCCGCCCCCACTTTTGTTGATATTTAGTTGGTCATTCGCAGCTTACCCGCTTTTGGCAAACTATGGCCTTCTTGCAGCCAAACACCTCTGATCTCGCTTTTGATAATGTAAGGTTGGGCATTCAGACCTTGCTTCACCTGCTTTTCACCAAATATAGTCGGACATTCACACCTTCTTGCAGCCGAACACTTCCGCTCCACCTTTTAGTGTTCTATCACACCTTTTTTTCACCGAATTTTATAGATTATGGTTGGAAATTCTCAACCACTCTCATCCGAAGACCTCTCCTCCCGCTTTTGTTAATATATTTGAACTTTAGTGAGACATTCACACCTTCTTGCAGCTGAACCACCTCCGCTCCCTGTTTTGATCATGTATGGTCTGGCAATACTACCTTTTCTTACCCGTTTGTGAGTAATTATGGCTGGACATTCACACCTACTTGCAGCCGAACACCACCTCTCTCGCTTTTGATGATGTATGGACCGGCATTCTTACCTTTTCTAACACATTTTCAGAAATTACGGTCGGAGATTCACACCTACTCACAGCCGAACAACTCCGCTCCCGCATTTGATGGTGTGCAGTCGGACATTCTCACCCTTTCTCATCAGCTTTTTGCAAATTATAATCTGACATTCACACCTACTTGCAGTCGAAAAGCTATACTCCCGCTTTTGATTATGTTTGGTTGGATATTCAAACCTTTTCTTAACTGCTTTTTACAAACTTTGGTTGGACGTTCACACCTTCTTGTAGCCGAACACATCCACTCCTGCTTTTGATGATGTATGGTTGGGCATTCGCACCTTTTTTTTACCCATTTGTCAGGAATAATGGGTGGACATTCACACCTTCTTGCAGCTGAACACCTCCTCTCCCACTTATGATCATGTGCGGTTTGATTTTCGAAAATTTTCTTTCATGTTTTCTAGCAATTATTGATGGACATTTAGACCTTCTTGCAGCTGAACACCTCCGCTCCTGCTTTTGATCATACCTTGTCAGGCATTCGCACCATGTCTTACCCGCTTTTTACAAACTTTAGTCGAACATTTACACCTTTTTGCAGCCGAACACCACCTCTCTCGCTTTTGATGATGTATGGTCCGGCATTCTTTCCTTTTCTAACACATTTTTCAGCAATTATGGTCGGACATTCACACCTACTCAGAGCCGAACACCTCCGCTCCCGCATTTGATGGTGTATAGTCGGGCATTCTCACCCTTTCTCATCAGCTTTTTGCAAATTATGATCTGACATTCACACCTGCTTTTGATAATGTATGGTTGGGCATTCGCACCTTTTTTTACCCATTTTTCAGGAATTATGGGTGGACATTCACACCTTCTTGCAGCTGAACACCTCCTCTCCTTCTTATGATCATGTGCGGATGATATTCGAAAATTTTCTTTCATGTTTTAAAGCAATTATTGATGGACATTCAGACCTTCTTGCAGCTGAACCACTCTGCTCCCGCTTTTTATGGTGTATAGTCGGGCTTTCGAGCCTTTCCTTCCCGGTTTTTACAAATTACGGTTGGACATTCAGACCTTCTTGCAGCCGAACACCTCCGCTCCCTCTTTTGATCATACATTGTCGGGCATTAGCACCTTTTCTTACCCGCTTTTTACAAACCATAGTTGGACTTTCACATCTTTTAGTAGCCGAACAACTCTGCTCCCGCTATTGATTGTGTACAGTCGCGTATTTTAACCTTTTCTTACCCGCTTTTTACCAACTATGGTCGGACATTCACACCTTCTTACAGCGGAACACCTCCGCTCCCTCTTTTGATGGTGTATGTTCGGGCAGTCAAACCTTTTCTTACCTGCTTTTTACACACTATGGTCAGACATTCAACCCTTCTTGGAGCCGAACACATCCACTCCTGCTTTTGATTATGTATAGTTGGGCATTCGCACCTTTTCTTACCCATTTTTCAGTAATTATGGGTGTACATTCACACCTTCTTGCAGCCAAACACCTCCGCTCCCTCTTTTGATCATACATTTTCGGGCATTCGCACCTTTTCTTACCCGCTTTTTACAAACCATGGTCAGACTTTCACACCTTTTAGTAGCCGAACAACTCCGCACCCGCTACTGATTGTGTACAGTCGGGTATTTTAACCTTTTCTTACCCGTTTTTTACCAACTATGGTCGGACATTCACACCTTCTTACAGCGGAACACCTCCGCTCCCTCCTTTGATGGTGTATGTTCGGGCATTCAAACCTTTTCTTACCCGCTTTTTACAAACTATGGTCAGACGTTCAAACCTTCTTGTAGCCGAACATATCCACTCCTGCTTTTGATGATGTATGGTTGGGCATTCGAACCTACTTGTTGCCCGCTTTTCATTAATTATGGGTGGACATTCACACCTTGTCTCAGCCAAACACCTCCGCTCCCTGTTTTGATCATGTATGGTTTGACATTCGCACCTTTGCTTACCCTCTTTTTATACTGATTGCTCAAGATTAAGTTGTTCTTTCTCAAACTACAAAATTTTTTTAATTGTTGAAACTTGATTTGAAGTGGATAAATAAGGAAGACAAACAGTTTTAAGTCAGGCTGATAGCAATTAATTTTATAGCAAAATCTGTATTTCGTCATTTGTCGAGAGATGCTTATTGCTGAAGAAGTTCTTTCTCATTCTACAAAGTACAACGTTGTTTATCATTGAAACTTGATTAGACATGAATAAATATGAAGGACAAAGCAGTCTTAACATGGTTTGAGTTAAGGAATTCGTTTTATAGGAGAATCCGAATTCGTGCATAACTCGTAAAATAGAGCTTATTTTCGGATTCCTGAAGAATGAGTCTGGTTCTTTCTCATAATACAAAGTTTGTTGTTTATTGTTGAAACTTCATCAGACCGTTAGATATAGTCGGACTCACCTCGACGCACGGCTTGGGATCTGGAACCAGTACTCTTGAGAGGGGTTGGACTCTCTTCCACTCTGGAGTTGCCCGTGGTGAGAGGCGCAGAGCAGGTGTGGGCATACTTATTGCCCCCCGGCTGTGTGCCAGTACATTGGGGTTTACCCCAGTGAACGAGAGGGTAGCCTCCCTCCGCCTTTGGGTGGGGGGACGAGTCCTGACTGTTGTTTGTGCCTATGCGCCAAACAGCAGTTCAGAGTACCTACCCTTTTTGGAGTCTCTGGGGGAGGCACTGGAGAATGCTCCTACCGGAGACTCCCTCATTCTGCTGGGGGACTTCAATGCTCACGTGGGCAATGACAGTGAGACCTGGAGGGGTGTGATTGGGAGGAACGGCCCCCCCGATCTGAATCAGAGTGGTGTTATGTTGTTGGACTTCTGTGCCAGTCATAGACTGTCCATAACGAACACCATGTTCAGGCATAAGGGTGTCCATATGTGCACTTGGCACCAGGACACCCTTGGCCGCAGTTCGATGATCGACTTTGTGGTTGTATCATCGGACTTGCGGCCGTATGTCCTGGACACTGGGTGAAGAGAGGGGCGGAGCTGTCAACTGATCACCACCTGGTGGTGAGTTGGCTCCGCTGGTGGGGGAGGATGCCGATCAGACCTGGCAGGCCCAAACGTATTGTGAGGGTCTGCTGGGCGCGTTTGTCAGAATCCCCCGTCAGAAGGAGCTTTAACTTCCACCTCCGGCAGAGCTTCAACCATATTTGAGGTGGGGGACATTGAGTCCGAATGGGCCATGTTCCGTGACTCCATTGCCGAGGCAGCTGGTCGGAGTTGTGGCCGTAAGGTGGTCGGTGCCTGTCGTGGCGGCAACCCTCGAACCTGCTGGTGGACACCAGTGGTGAGGGAAGCCGTCAAGCTGAAGAAGGAGTCCTATCGGGCCTTTTTGGCCAGTGGGACCCTGGAAGAAGCTGATAGGTACCGACGGGCCAGACGGGCCACGGCTTCGGCGGTTGTGAGGCAAAAACTCGGGCCTGGGAGGAGTTCGGTGAGACCATGGAGAACGATTTCCGGACGGCCTCGAAAAGATTCTGGTCCACCATCCGGCGTCTCAGGGGGGGGGAAGCGGCTCACAGTCAACACTGTTTACAGTGGGGACGGGGCTTTGCTGACCTCAACTAGGGATGTTGTGAGTCGGTGGGGGGAGTACTTCGAGGAACTCCTCAATCCTACCAACACGTGCTCGGAAGAGGCAGAGTCGGAGAGCTCGGAGACGGGGCCTCCCATTTCTGGGGCTGAGGTTGCCGAGGTGGTTAAAAAGCTCCTCGGTGGCAAGGCCCCGGGGGTGGATGAGGTCCGTCCTGAGTTTCTCAAGGCTCTGGATGTTGTAGGGCTGTCTTGGCTGACACGCCTCTGCAGTATCGCGTTGACATCGGGGACAGTGCCTCTGGACTGGCAGATTGGGGTGGTGGTCCCCCTCTTTAAAAAGGGGGACCGGAGGGTGTGTTCCAACTATAGGGGTATCACACTCCTCAGCCTCCCTGGTAAGGTCTATTCGGGGGTATTGGAGAGGAGGATCCGTCGGATAATCGAGCCTCGGATTCAGGAGATGCAGTGTGGCTTTCGTCCTGGCCGTGGAACAGTGGACCAGCTCTATACCCTCGGCAGGATCCTGGAGGGTGCATGGGAGTTCGCCCAACCAGTCTACATGTGTTTTGTGGACTTGGAGAAAGCGTTCGACCGTGTCCCTCGTGGAGTCCTGTGGGGGGTGCTCCGGGAATATGGAGTGCCGGACCCCTTGATAGGGGCCGTTCGGTCTCTGTATGACCGGTGCCAGAGTTTGGTCCGCATTGCCGGCAGTAAGTCGGATACGTTTCCGGTGAGAGTTGGACTCCGTCAGGGCTGCCCTTTGTCACCGATTCTGTTCCTAACTTTTATGGACAGAATTTCTAGGCGGAGCCAGGGCGTTGAGGGTGTCCCATTTGGCGACCTCAGAATCGGGTCTCTGCTTTTTGCAGATGATGTGGTTCTGTTAGCGTCGTCAGGCCGTGACCTTCAGCTCTCACTGGAGTGATTCGCAGCCGAGTGTGAAGCGGCTGGGATGAGAATCAGCACCTCCAAATCCGAGACTATGGTTCTCAGCCGGAAAAGGGTGGAATGCTCTCTCCGGGTCGGGAATGAGATCCTTCCCCAAGAGGAGGAGTTCAAGTATCTCGGGGTCTTGTTCACGAGTGACGGACGAATGGAGCGGGAGATTGACGGGCGGGTCGGTGCAGAGCCTGCAACACTGCAGGCGCCGCACCGATCCTGCAGTGTTGCAGGCTCTGCACCGACCCGTCGTTGTGAAGAGGGAGCTGAGCCAGAAGGCGAAGCTCTCTACTTACTGGTCAATCTACGTTCCCATCCTCACCTATGGTCACGAGTTGTGGGTAGTGACAGAAAAAACAAGATCGCGAATACAAGCGGCCGAAATGGGTTTCCTCCGCAGGGTGTCTGGGCTCTCCCTTAGAGATAGGGTGAGAAGCTCAGTCATCCGGGAGGGGCTCGGAGTAGAACCGCTGCTCCTCCGCATTGAGAGGAGTCAGATGAGGTGGCTCGGGCATCTGGTTAGGATGCCCCCTGGGCGCCTCCCTGGGGAGGTGTTCCGGGCACGTCCCACTGGGAGGAGACCCCGGGGGAGACCCAGGACACGTTGGAGAGACTATGTCTCTCGGCTGGCCTGGGAACGCCTCGGGGTCCCCCCGGAAGAGCTGGAGGAAGTGGCCGGGGACAGAGACGTCTGGGTTTCTCTGCTCAAGCTGCTGCCCCCGCGACCCGACCCCCGGATAAGCGGCAGATGATGGATGGATGGATATATCCTCCACCAACCAGACTTACAACCCCCGACTAGGGTAGCAGAATTTCTAAGCATCTGTACCCCAAAACTACTATCAAAAATATATAAATTATTGTCTAAGATAGATGACACAATGTCTCTTCCGTCCTCAAAATGGGAGGCAGATTTATCCATCAGTTCTGGTCATAGCTTCTAACCACAAATATGTTTGAACACCTTCATAAAGACTCGAAATCCTAATTTACAGCTCATACAATACAAAATCCTTCATAGAACACACTATACAGGACAAAGGATGTTCAGGATAGGTCTAACACACTCAAACATCTGCTCACATTGCACAGATAACACACCTGATGATTATGCACACGCTTTGTGGTTTTTCTGCGCCTGTCCAGAAGTTCTGGCTTGAAGTCTGTGAGGACCTATCAACATGGCTAAAGTGTAGCATCCCTGCATGCCCCACACTGTGCATACTGGGTGACTTAGACAACATCAACATGGAAATTAACTCAGCACACATGGTTGTCACAGTGTTATGTATCGCAAAGAAAACTATTCTCATGAACTGGAAAGCGAAGAACAATCTGTGTATTAACCAGTTTAGAAATTTTCTTTTAGATTATATTAGCATGGAAACAATGTCTGCCTCCTCAAAACATCAATTGGCTGAATTTCATTCTCTCTGGTCCCCTCTGATTAGTTTTATCACATAGTGGTGGTGGTGGGTTGCTGGGTGATGGTGGGTCTCAGGCCCGGGCTGCTGCAACTGGTGTGACCGGGTGGTTTGTTTGTTTGTTTTTTTTATGTTATTTGTTTGTCTTTTGTAGAGGTCCTCCTGGGTGGGGTTGGGTTGAGTGGGGTGGGGCGGGATGGGTACCTTCTGGGGGTACAGTAGCTCCCGGAATATGGTCGCTGCAGGCCCCGAGCCTGGTGGACATCAGGCCCTCCTGCCCATTGTTGGCTCCCAGGTAGCGGGGATGCCTATTGCAGCCAGTCCCTGTCTGCCCTCTCTGGGGGAGAGTAGCTCCCCCGTTATATATCCCCATACCCCTCTCCCTTCTGGCTCCTGTACACAGCACACACTCACACATGAAGGGTTTTGGGGGCGTGTGTGTTCGGTGGGGTGCAGTGGATGGGGCCACGTAGGTGGTCCCCTTTGGTTGCACTCTGCAGTTCCCTGCCCCTGTTTTAATTACACCTTAGACATTAGTACTTATCAAACACACTCACACACACACATTAGGTCTTGGGGGGTGGTTACACTGAGTGGCATCTGGTGGGCGGGGCTCTTTGGGTATGTAGGCTGCCCAGAGTGCCGCGCTCCCAGTTCTACAAGTTTGGCTGCCCCTCAATTTTAATTGCTCACTATTAGAAAATATTGAAGAGCCAGAAGGGTGAGGGGAGGGGTCTTCTTCGCACACCCCTGCTTCCTGGTGTCTGCTCGGGGCAGGAGGGGCCAGGAGGATTAATTAATTGTTCTGCTGGTTCGGGGTCTGTGGTCGCTGGGGGGTTGCTGGCCTCCTGGTGTGCCCGCTGCACTACACCCCAGCAGAGTCAAGGGAGGTAGGATGTGTGGATGTGTGGATGTATGGGACGTGAAAGTGTGTGTGGTAATGATTGGGCCTGGATCTGGGACTTGCTGTCGCCTGGCCTGCCTGTGTTTCTCCCGATGGGGCATCAGCGTTGCCTCTCCCCACTGCTCGCGACTTCACCCACCTGTGGGCACGTCTTGACTCCCAGGGCACTTGGCCAGGGGCGCTGGGGCAGGCACTGACCCACTTTGTGGCTGTCTGGGGCGCTTGGCCCTCCTGGGTATTGGGTGGGGCCTCTGCCGGGGGGTTTGGGGGCGCTCGGGCTCCTGGGGCCCAGGTCCAGTGCACGGCCCATGTCTGGGCGGCTGGGGCCTGGCGGGGTCGGTGGGCTGTTACCCCTGGTTCCCGGAGTGCCTCTGCCCTATGCTTATGGGGGCTCTTTCCGGGGGCTTCCTCTGCAGTCTTCTGGGTGGATGCGTGGTTGCCCCTGCAGTGGGCTGCCTGGGTTCTGTGCTCTGTGGGGGCTGCTGGCGGCCTGGGTCTTGTGGCCCTCTCTGCCTGCTTCTGATTGCTTGGGGGGGGGGGCTGTGGATTGTGGCCCTGTACGCTTATACACTCATAACTAAGCACGGTTATCATGTAGGTCCTGTGCCATGGGTGTTGCATGTTCTCACACACACACACACACATTCATTAGTCCAGTAGCATGGTCACTAAGCAGTTGATGTATTATCATGTTGTCTCAGGTCATCTATATCCACAGCTGTGTTGTATGCGATTGCCGCTTCTTGTGCTTGTTTTTGTTTGTTTGTGTGTTTGTTTGTTCTCTGCTTGTCTGCTTTCAGGTGCTCCTGGTGGCGCTAAGGCTGGATTCCCCTCATAGGCCATGGATTGTTGTCTGTTTTGTTTTTTACAGGTGTAGCAGCTGGTTGTCTGGTTTTTGTTTCTATTTTTGTTCTGTTTCCTCTTCTTTCCTCTTCTTCTTTCCTTGTCCCCCGGTCCGGTTCAGTTCAGTTCATGTCATATATTGTAAACAGAAATAAATAAATGGGCATCAAGGGGAGCTTTACATTTATAAAACTTCCCTTGGCAAAACAAATCTGTTTGGCATCAAAGGTATTCAGACTACAATTCTTCTGACATAATGCTGAACAGGACAAGGGGAAAACAAAGTAAAGAAGACAGTTCTGCCGAAAGCCAGGGATAGACCTGTTCTAAGTTCTATACTTTTTAAAAGGGGCGTGTTTATCAACTATGGAATTAGAAGATTTACAAAAATGGTCAAGTGCTAGATCTTCATCTGGGATTTTAACAGTGTCATATAACTATTCAACAGATCAGTTAAAAAAAAGCCTGCTCATGGAGATGTTTCAGGATCTGGATACCAAGCGTGGACCTAATGTTTTCATTTTTGCAATTCTGATACAGGCTATTGAGCAGTGATAACTAACACCAAGTTCAGATACTGCGGATTTTCTACCTTTGATTTGTTAAGATTGAGCCAATCAGGGACAACCTTGAAGGATCTCTTTGGTTTTGTAGGATCAGTAATTACCTGAGAAAGGTTGATATTGGTACACACCTTTTTTAAATGATCAGAGGCAGAGTTCAACTTGTTTAAATTAAAATTGCCACACAGAGATTGGGTTTAGGCCACATGCACACAGAATGACATCAACAAATATAAGAAATATTAAACATTTACACATAGATTTTTGAATACATGTAGAGGAATGATACTTTGAAATGTGCTCATTGCGGAGTTATGATCAGTTGAGTAATGAAGGTTGAACTATTCTAGGAAAGAGGTTCTATTCCCAGCATCATGATGGACACTCCTGATATAGAAGGTTTCGCTAACGCATTGGAATTGTTTTACTATTTTCATATGCATGTGCAATGAAGAATTGCTTGCTGCTGATAAATGCAAAGAAGAACAGCTTACACATAGATGCTCACATATAGGCTGCTGAATGCAATGAAGACCTGCTTATCAAGTAAAGTTCAATGTCAATGTGTAATATTCAATTAGGATTTGCAAAACAGTGAAGTTAAACAATGAATGGGTCCATAGTCGGTATGAGAAGACTACAGGAATATTTACCTGGGTGTACGTTCAAACAGAGATGAGAAAATTGCGATAAATAATTGTTTGTTTGTTTGTTAGTATGTATAGGAATGTTATGTGTATAAACTGTGTTGAGTTATAGTTACTCAGTAGTGTCTCAGTGAAACAACCGACGGGGGAAGCCTTGCGGTGACAACAAAAGCAGTGTTTTACTGATCAGTCAAGTTGCTCCAGTGTACTCCATACAAACTGGTTGGCTACTGAAGGGATAGAAAATGGGGAATACTTGTTTTAAAGCAAACAAGGAATTAGATGGGAAAAATACATGTTTTAACGGGACCCAGACAATATTAAATACTCAGACAGATGGGAGAAGAAGTGTAGTTTTGTATGAAATCACAAAATTATTACATAGAATTAGTGAAATCAATTGAAGAATGCCTTTCTGAAGAGCTGTTTACCACAGATGAGCAGCTTTGCGACCAAGCACATTGTAGATCGCTTTACTGCCAAAATGATCTAATTTAATGGATTGGTTTAGACATGCATAACAGCATTTTAAGAACAAAGAGAGAAACAAAAAGGGACAACGCTTCATGGTGGAAGGTGATGTATAAATAACTGTGTATATGATGAAGGGGGTGGCAACACCCATTCCGAAATCCCGCCATTCCGACATCCCGCTATTCCGACATCCCACCATTCCGACATACCACCATTCCGACAAACCACCATTCCGACATGCAAACGTCCCACCATTTCGACATCCCACCATTGCGACATCCCGCTATTCTGACGTTCAAATGTCCCACCATTCCGACAAGGCTTTCCGTATAAGGAAATGTGTGTTACTCAACAGGTGAGTCCCTTCTTTTTGTTCATGCAATTTATATGTTTAACACATGTTTATAGACAAGCGTTATTAAAAACACAAAGTCTCGGCAACTGGAGGAGGAGAAGCAGTCCGCGGTGGTTTTCAATCACACACTCCAATGCCACTTGTTTCAACTTCCGAAAATTTAATCCAGGAAAAAAAGGCTTACAAACATGGACCAAAACGGCTCCATAACACGCACAAGAATCCAAAAGAAACGAAAGTTAACTAAAAGAAAGCAAATAAACAGTATGAAGTGGTCAAAATTGGTTTTACGCATGCCTATGTGCGTCTGGCACATGCGTCTTCGGGCTCTCCCACGTTGGTTTGTGGATGAAAGCTATATGTTCAGCTGTAATGTCATGTAAAAACAATCTCTACATGACATTTAGTCCCAGGTGTGACCAGTTAGGTCCTTAAGATATCAACAGGCTGTATAAAGCTACAACCGTTGCGGCTGTGTGTTTGTGCCAAATGCGCAAAACCCATCCGCGCTTCCCAAAATTGGAGTGAGTACTCATAAATCACGTGAATAACATGAATAAACGTTTTTACTGCATTTTGTTGTGTTTTATACGTTCTATGCTGTCATTTCTATCTTCTCCTATTGGCAAGGCAAGTTAGAGTGCTCGCAACTGTGTCCTGTGCAGTAGCCGTGATATCTGTAATTGCAATTATTACTTTTGCATATGATGACAGCGTGCAAAAGACGCATGGGCTCTGTGGAGAGCTCCGCTCCAGCTGGCTGCTGTGACAGCTCACTAACCCTGTATTTCTGCTTAATCAGCTTCAGTCTCGCCAGAGTTACATTAATATCTGTATTTTTATATTTGAAATTCAGGGGATTTTGATAATAGATTATTAAAGTTTGTTTGCGAGGCTGTGGCCTCTGCATGTGCAAAGCTTGTGCGCCAAACTTTAGGGCGTATTTGCGCCGGCATATCATTAGTGCAAAATGTTTTGGGTAAAAAATAGGCTATTAAAAGGAACTGTCGGAATGGCGGTATGTTAAAAAAAAACAAAAAACATACCGCCATTCCGACCATAGGAGGAAAAAAGTGTCGGAATGGTGGGACGTTTGATAAAAAATTAAGTGTCGCCATTCCGACAATTGGAGACCCATGTCGGAATGGCGAGATGTCGGAATGGCAGCATGTAACCATGATGAAGGAGAGACCATTTTAGCAGCACAGCCATTTCGCAGCACAGGGACTGCAATCCAAGTTACAGGATCTCCCACGTGGTATCACCTGTCACATTGTGTCAAGGCATCAAAAGAAGAAAAAATCACCAAACTCAAGGACAAAAAGACAAAGACTCCGGTGAACGAAGACAGAGGACTGACAAACCAGAAATAAAAAAGGATTCTCGATATCAAGATCCAGAAGAAGAGGCTAACAATGCCACGAACACTTACGATGCTGGGAATGATGCCAGCAATGAACAGAGAAGAAGATTCAGTGTCATCAATCTGCATTACGTGCCTCTAATGAGGGGGTGAATATAGAATCCTCAACGATTACAACGTCTCTGGGAACTGTGACAACAACAAGGTTTAAACCATTTTGATATATATTGTAACCTATTGTCTAAGGAATAGTGCTGAAAATGAGGTAAATCTAATCCACCACTGTCCTTGGTCTTCTGTAGGGTTTTTAAACTAATACGTGGTGGTTTGTTTTTCCACAGAAATTTGGAGATGCATGAATCTAGTGACTTAAACCAAGTAGCAGATGGTTTTATGGGGATCATTGAGAACAAATAGTTAACTTTTGGTAGTATCATCATTTTAATGGATGTAACTCTCCCCATAAGTGATATAGGTAAGGACTTCCAACGAGAGATCGTCCTCTACTGTCTTTAATAATTGCACATAATTTAGCTTTGTTAGCTCTGAGATCCTGGAGGAAATGTTTATGCCTGAATATCTAATATTTCCTGACTGTAAAGTGATCGCAGGTATATTATGGACCCTACAGTTAATGGGCAGAACTGTGGTCTTAGACCAGTTGATAGAGTAGTCAGAAAGTGCTGAGAATTTATTTATGAGTGTGATCGTGTGACTGAGAGACGTCTGTGAGTTCTGAAGGAAAAGTAATACATCATCAGCATAAAGACTTATTTTATGCTCAATATTTTGGGATTAATTACTCACAAACGGGTAAGAAAAGGTAGTATTGCCAGACCATACATGATCAAAACAGGGAGCGGAGGTGGTTCAGCTGCAAGGTGTGAATGTCTGACTATAGTTTGTAAAAAGCGGGTAAGATAAGGTGCGAATGCCCGACAATGTATGATCAAAAGAGGGAGCGGAGGGTTTTGGCTACAAGAAGGTTTGAATGTCCGACCATAGTTTGTAAAAAGCGGGTAAGAAAAGGTTACCATACATCATCAAAAGCAGGAGTGGATGTGTTCGGCTACAAGAAGATTTGAATGTCCATCAATAATTGCTTTAAAACATGAAAGAAAATTTTCGAATATCAAACCGCACATGATCATAAGCGGGAGAGGAGTTGTTCAGCTGCAAGAAGGTGTGAATGTCCACCCATAATTACTGAAAAATGGGTAAGAAAAGGTGAAAATGCCCAACCATACATCATCAAAAGCAGGAGTGGATGTGTTCGGCTACAAGAAAGTTTGAATGTCCGACCATAGTTTGTAAAAAGCGGGTAAGAAAAGGTTCGAATGCCCGAACATAGACCATCAAAAGAGGGAGCGGAGGTGTTCCGCTGTAAGAAGGTGTAAATGTCCGACCATAGTTGGTAAAAAGCGGGTAAGAAAAGGTTAAAATACCCGACTGTACACAATCAATAGCGGGAGCGGAGTTGTTTGGCTACAAGAAGGTGTGAAAGTCCGACCACGGTTTGTAAAAAGCGGGTAAGAAAGGTTCGAATGCCCGAATATATACCATCAAAAGTGGAAGTGGATGTGTTCGGCTGCAAGAAGGTGTGAACGTCCGACCAAAGTTTGTAAAAAGCAGTTAAGAAAAGGTTCGAATATCCAACCAAACATAATCAAAAGCGGGAGCAGAGCTGTTCGACTGCAAGTAGGTGTGAATGTCAGATCATAATTTGCAAAAAGCTGATGAGAAAGGGTGAGAATGTCCGGCTATACACCATCAAATGTGGGAGCGGAAGTGTTCGGCTGTGAGTAGGTGTGAATGTCCAACCATAATTGCTGAAAAATGTGTTAGAAGAGACTAGAATGCCGGACAAGACATCATCAAATGCGGGAGCGGAGTTGTTCGGCTGTGAGTAGGTGTGAATCTCCGAGCATAGTTTGTAAAAAGGGGGTAAGAATAGGTTCGAATGCCCGAACATACACTATCAAAACAGGGAGCTGAGGTGGCTCAGCTATAAGAAGGTGTAAATGTCCGACCATAGTTGGTAAAAAGCGGGTAAGAAAAGGTTCAAATACCCGACTGTACACAATCAATAGCGGGAGCGGAGTTGTTTGGCTACAAGAAGGTGTGAAAGTCCGACCACGGTTTGTAAAAAGCGGGTAAGAAAAGGTTCGAATGCCCGAATATATACCATCAAAAGTGGAAGTGGATGTGTTCGGCTGCAAGAAGGTGTGAACGTCCGACCAAAGTTTGTAAAAAGCAGTTAAGAAAAGGTTCGAATATCCAACCAAACATAATCAAAAGCGGGAGCAGAGCTGTTCGACTGCAAGTAGGTGTGAATGTCAGATCATAATTTGCAAAAAGCTGATGAGAAAGGGTGAGAATGTCCGGCTATACACCATCAAATGTGGGAGCGGAAGTGTTCGGCTGTGAGTAGGTGTGAATGTCCAACCATAATTTCTAAAAACCGGGTAAGAAAAGGCTCGAAAGCCCGACTATACACAATCAAAAGCGGGAGCGGGAGGTTTTTAGCTGCAAATCCTTCACTCAAACCAAGTGAAAACTGCTTTGTCCTTCATATTTATCAATGTCTAGATTGACTTCAACAAAGAACAACACTGGATTTTGCAGTAGAAGAAAGAGCAACACTGAAGGAACAGAAATCCGAGAATAAGCTTATTTTCATACGTTCTGCATGATTTGGGATTTTATGTATAAAATGAATTCCTTTACTCAAACTATGTTAAAACTGCTTTGTCCTTCATATTTATCAATGTCTAGATTGACTTCAACAAAGAACAACACTGGATTTTGCAGTAGAAGAAATAGCAACACTGAAGGATCAGGAATCCGAAAACACGCTTATTTTCATACGTTCTGCTTGATTTGAGATTTTGCTATAAAATTAATTCCTTCACTCAAACAAAGTGGAAACTGCTTTGTCCTTCATATTTATCAATGTCTATATCGATTTCAACAAAGAACAACATTGTATTTTGCAGTAGAAGAAAGAGCAACACTTGAAGGAACAGGAATCCGAGAATAAGCTTATTTTCATACGTTCTGCATGATTTGGGATTTTATGTATAAAATGAATTCCTTTACTCAAACTATGTTAAAACTGCTTTGTCCTTCATATTTATCAATGTCTAGATTGACTTCAACAAAGAACAACATTGTATTTTGCAGTAGAAGAAATAGCAACACTGAAGGATCAGGAATCCGAAAACACGCTTATTTTCATACGTTCTGCTTGATTTGGGATTTTCCTATAAAATGAATTGCTTTGCTCAAACCAAGTTAAAATTGCTTTGTCCTTCATAGTTATCCATGTCTAAAATGTATCAAGCATAAAGTTCCTCATATTACCCTGAATGAGAAAGAAGCATCCATTTGATTGAGCAATACGTTCCTTTTGCGGAGTTATGCATGATTTCGGATTTTGCTATAAAATTCATTCCTTCACACCTTTTTTTTTCACCGCATTTTATAGATTATGGTTGGAAATTTCAACCACTCTAATCCGAAGACCTCTCCTCCCGCTTTTGTTAATATATTTGAACTTTAGTTGGACATTCACCCCTTTTTGCAGCTAAACAACCTCCGCTCCCTGTTTTGATCATGTATGGTCTGGCAATACTACATTTTCTTACCCGTTTGTGAGTAATTATGGCTGGATATTCACACCTACTTGCAGCTGAACACAATCTCTCTCGCTTTTAATTATATTCGGGCATTCGAACCTTTTTTTACCCGCTTTTTACAAACTATGGTCGGACATTGAAACCTTCTTGTAGCCGAACACATCCACTCCTTCTTTTGATGATGTATGCTTGGGCATTCAAACCTACTTTTTGCCCGCTTTTCATTAATTTTGGGTGGACATTCACACCTTGTCACAGCCAAACACCTCCTCTCCCTGTTTTGATCATGTATGGTTGGACATTCGCACCTTGTCTCACCCGCTTTTTGCAAACTATGGTCGGCTGTTCACAGCTTCCTCTCCACCATACTTGTATGGTGGGATGTTCACACCCAGTTGCATCCGAAGACCTCCGCCCCCACTTTTGTTGATATTTAGTTGGTCATTCGCAGCTTACCCGCTTTTGGCAAACTATGGCCTTCTTGCAGCCAAACACCTCTGATCTCGCTTTTGATAATGTAAGGTTGGGCATTCAGACCTTGCTTCACCTGCTTTTCACCAAATATAGTCGGACATTCACACCTTCTTGCAGCCGAACACTTCCGCTCCACCTTTTAGTGTTCTATCACACCTTTTTTTCACCGAATTTTATAGATTATGGTTGGAAATTCTCAACCACTCTCATCCGAAGACCTCTCCTCCCGCTTTTGTTAATATATTTGAACTTTAGTGAGACATTCACACCTTCTTGCAGCTGAACCACCTCCGCTCCCTGTTTTGATCATGTATGGTCTGGCAATACTACCTTTTCTTACCCGTTTGTGAGTAATTATGGCTGGACATTCACACCTACTTGCAGCCGAACACCACCTCTCTCGCTTTTGATGATGTATGGACCGGCATTCTTACCTTTTCTAACACATTTTTCAGAAATTACGGTCGGAGATTCACACCTACTCACAGCCGAACAACTCCGCTCCCGCATTTGATGGTGTGCAGTCGGACATTCTCACCCTTTCTCATCAGCTTTTTGCAAATTATGATCTGACATTCACACCTACTTGCAGTCGAAAAGCTATGCTCCCGCTTTTGATTATGTTTGGTTGGATATTCAAACCTTTTCTTAACTGCTTTTTACAAATTTTTGTTGGACGTTCACACCTTCTTGTAGCCGAACACATCCACTCCTGCTTTTGATGATGTATGGTTGGGCATTCGCACCTTTTTTTTACCCATTTGTCAGGAATAATGGGTGGACATTCACACCTTCTTGCAGCTGAACACCTCCTCTCCCACTTATGATCATGTGCGGTTTGATTTTAGAAAATTTTCTTTCATGTTTTCTAGCAATTATTGATGGACATTTAGACCTTCTTGCAGCTGAACACCTCCGCTCCTGCTTTTGATCATACCTTGTCAGGCATTCGCACCATGTCTTACCCGCTTTTTACAAACTTTAGTCAAACATTTACACCTTTTTGCAGCCGAACACCACCTCTCCCGCTTTTGATGATGTATGGTCCGGCATTCTTTCCTTTTCTAACACATTTTTCAGCAATTATGGTCGGACATTCACACCTACTCAGAGCCGAACACCTCCGCTCCCGCATTTGATGGTGTATAGTCGGGCATTCTCACCCTTTCTCATCAGCTTTTTGCAAATTATGATCTGACATTCACACCTGCTTTTGATAATGTATGGTTGGGCATTCGCACCTTTTTTTACCCATTTTTCAGGAATTATGGGTGGACATTCACACCTTCTTGCAGCTGAACACCTCCTCTCCTTCTTATGATCATGTGCGGATGATATTCGAAAATTTTCTTTCATGTTTTAAAGCAATTATTGATGGACATTCAGACCTTCTTGCAGCTGAACCACTCTGCTCCCGCTTTTGATGGTGTATAGTCGGGCTTTCGAGCCTTTCCTTCCCGGTTTTTACAAATTATGGTTGGACATTCAGACCTTCTTGCAGCCGAACACCTCCGCTCCCTCTTTTGATCATACATTGTCGGGCATTAGCACCTTTTCTTACCCGCTTTTTACAAACCATAGTCGGACTTTCACATCTTTTAGTAGCCGAACAACTCCGCTCCCGCTATTGATTGTGTACAGTCGGGTATTTTAACCTTTTCTTACCCGCTTTTTACCAACTATGGTCGGACATTCGCACCTTCTTACAGCGGAACACCTCCGCTTCCTCTTTTGATGGTGTATGTTCGGGCAGTCAAACCTTTTCTTACCTGCTTTTTACAAACTATGGTCAGACATTCAACCCTTCTTGGAGCCGAACACATCCACTCCTGCTTTTTATTATGTATAGTTGGGCATTCGCACCTTTTCTTACCCATTTTTCAGTAATTATGGGTGTACATTCACACCTTGTCTCAGCCAAACACCTCCGCTCCCTCTTTTGATCATGTATGGTTTGACATTCGCACCTTTGCTTACCCTCTTTTTATACTGATTGCTCAAGATTAAGTTGTTCTTTCTCAAACTACAAAATTTTTTTAATTGTTGAAACTTGATTTGAAGTGGATAAATAAGGAAGACAAACAGTTTTAAGTCAGGCTGATAGCAATTAATTTTATAGCAAAATCTTTATTTCGTCATTTGTCGAGAGATGCTTATTGCTGAAGAAGTTCTTTCTCATTCTACAAAGTACAACGTTGTTTATCATTGAAACTTGATTAGACATGAATAAATATGAAGGACAAAGCAGTCTTAACATGGTTTGAGTTAAGGAATTCGTGTTATAGGAGAATCCGAATTCGTGCATAACTCGTAAAATAGAGCTTATTTTCGGATTCCTGAAGAATGAGTCTGGTTCTTTCTCATAATACAAAGTTTGTTGTTTATTGTTGAAACTTCATCAGACCGTTAGATATAGTCGGACTCACCTCGACGCACGGCTTGGGATCTGGAACCAGTACTCTTGAGAGGGGTTGGACTCTCTTCCACTCTGGAGTTGCCCGTGGTGAGAGGCGCAGAGCAGGTGTGGGCATACTTATTGCCCCCCGGCTGTGTGCCAGTACATTGGGGTTTACCCCAGTGAACGAGAGGGTAGCCTCCCTTCGCCTTTGGGTGGGGGGACGAGTCCTGACTGTTGTTTGTGCCTATGCGCCAAACAGCAGTTCAGAGTACCTACCCTTTTTGGAGTCTCTGGGGGAGGCACTGGAGAATGCTCCTACCGGAGACTCCCTCATTCTGCTGGGGGACTTCAATGCTCACGTGGGCAATGACAGTGAGACCTGGAGGGGTGTGATTGGGAGGAACGGCCCCCCCGATCTGAATCAGAGTGGTGTTATGTTGTTGGACTTCTGTGCCAGTCATAGACTGTCCATAACGAACACCATGTTCAGGCATAAGGGTGTCCATATGTGCACTTGGCACCAGGACACCCTTGGCCGCAGTTCGATGATCGACTTTGTGGTTGTATCATCGGACTTGCGGCCGTATGTCCTGGACACTCGGGTGAAGAGAGGGGCGGAGCTGTCAACTGATCACCACCTGGTGGTGAGTTGGCTCCGCTGGTGGGGGAGGATGCCGATCAGACCTGGCAGGCCCATACGTATTGTGAGGGTCTGCTGGGAGCGTTTGTCAGAATCCCCCGTCAGAAGGAACTTTAACTCCCACCTCCGGCAGAGCTTCAACCATATTTGAGGTGGGGGACATTGAGTCCGAATGGGCCATGTTCCGTGACTCCATTGCCGAGGCAGCTGGTCGGAGTTGTGGCCGTAAGGTGGTCGGTGCCTGTCGTGGCGGCAACCCTCGAACCTGCTGGTGGACACCAGTGGTGAGGGAAGCCGTCAAGCTGAAGAAGGAGTCCTATCGGGCCTTTTTGGCCAGTGGGACCCTGGAAGAAGCTGATAGGTACCGACGGGCAAGACGGGCCACGGCTTCGGCGGTTGTGAGGCAAAAACTCGGGCCTGGGAGGAGTTCGGTGAGACCATGGAGAACGATTTCCGGACGGCCTCGAAAAGATTCTGGTCCACCATCCGGCGTCTCAGGGGGGGGGGAAGCGGCTCACAGTCAACACTGTTTACAGTGGGGACGGGGCTTTGCTGACCTCAATTAGGGATATTGTGAGTCGGTGGGGGGAGTACTTCGAGGAACTCCTCAATCCTACCAACACGTGCTCGGAAGAGGCAGAGTCGGAGAGCTCGGAGACGGGGCCTCCCATTTCTGGGGCTGAGGTTGCCGAGGTGGTTAAAAAGCTCCTCGGTGGCAAGGCCCCGGGGGTGGATGAGGTCCGTCCTGAGTTTCTCAAGGCTCTGGATGTTGTAGGGCTGTCTTGGCTGACACGCCTCTGCAGTATCGCGTTGACATCGGGGACAGTGCCTCTGGACTGGCAGATTGGGGTGGTGGTCCCCCTCTTTAAAAAGGGGGACCGGAGGGTGTGTTCCAACTATAGGGGTATCCCACTCCTCAGCCTCCCTGGTAAGGTCTATTCGGGGGTATTGGAGAGGAGGATCCGTCGGATAATCGAGCCTCGGATTCAGGAGATGCAGTGTGGCTTTCGTCCTAGCCGTGGAACAGTGGACCAGCTCTATACCCTCGGCAGGATCCTGGAGGGTGCATGGGAGTTCGCCCAACCAGTCTACATGTGTTTTGTGGACTTGGAGAAAGCGTTCGACCGTGTCCCTCGTGGAGTCCTGTGGGGGGTGCTCCGGGAATATGGAGTGCCGGACCCCTTGATAGGGGCCGTTCGGTCTCTGTATGACCGGTGCCAGAGTTTGGTCCGCATTGCCGGCAGTAAGTCGGATACGTTTCCGGTGAGAGTTGGACTCCGTCAGGGCTGCCCTTTGTCACCGACTCTGTTCCTAACTTTTATGGACAGAATTTCTAGGCGGAGCCAGGGCGTTGAGGGTGTCCCATTTGGCGACCTCAGAATCGGGTCTCTGCTTTTTGCAGATGATGTGGTTCTGTTAGCGTCGTCAGGCCGTGACCTTCAGCTCTCACTGGAGTGATTCGCAGCCGAGTATGAAGCGGCTGGGATGAGAATCAGCACCTCCAAATCCGAGACTATGGTTCTCAGCCGGAAAAGGGTGGAATGCTCTCTCCGGGTCGGGAATGAGATCCTTCCCCAAGAGGAGGAGTTCAAGTATCTCGGGGTCTTGTTCACGAGTGACGGACGAATGGAGCGGGAGATTGACGGGCGGATCGGTGCGGCGCCTGCAGTGTTGCAGGCTCTGCACCGACCCGTCGTTGTGAAGAGGGAGCTGAGCCAAAAGGCGAAGCTCTCTACTTACTGGTCAATCTACGTTCCCATCCTCACCTATGGTCACGAGTTGTGGGTAGTGACCGAAAAAACAAGATCGCGAATACAAGCGGCCAAAATGGGTTTCCTCCGCAGGGTGTCTGGGCTCTCCCTTAGAGATAGGGTGAGAAGCTCAGTCATCCGGGAGGGGCTCGGAGTAGAACCGCTGCTCCTCCGCATTGAGAGGAGTCAGATGAGGTGGCTCGGGCATCTGGTTAGGATGCCCCCTGGGCGCCTCCCTGGGTAGGTGTTCCGGGCACGTCCCACTGGGAGGAGACCCCGGGGGAGACCCAGGACACGTTGGAGAGACTATGTCTCTCGGCTGGCCTGGGAACGCCTCGGGGTCCCCCCGGAAGAGCTGGAGGAAGTGGCCGGGGACAGAGACGTCTGGGTTTCTCTGCTCAAGCTGCTGCCCCCGCGACCCGACCCCCGGATAAGCGGCAGATGATGGATGGATGGATGGATATATCCTCCACCAACCAGACTTACAACCCCCGACTAGGGTAGCAGAATTTCTAAGCATCTGTACCCCAAAACTACTATCAAAAATATATAAATTATTGTCTAAGATAGATGACACAATGTCTCTTCCATCCTCAAAATGGGAGGCAGATATATCCATCAGTTCTGGTCATAGCTTCTAACCACAAATATGTTTGAACACCTTCATAAAGACTCGAAATCCTAATTTACAGCTCATACAATACAAAATCCTTCATAGAACACACTATACAGGACAAAGGATGTTCAGGATGGGTCTAACACACTCAAACATCTGCTCACATTGCACAGATAACACACCTGATGATTATGCACACGCTTTGTGGTTTTTCTGCGCCTGTCCAGAAGTTCTGGCTTGAAGTCTGTGAGGACCTATCAACATGGCTAAAGTGTAGCATCCCTGCATGCCCCACACTGTGCATACTGGGTGACTTAGACAACATCAACATGGAAATTAACTCAGCACACATGGTTGTCACAGTGTTATGTATCGCAAAGAAAACTATTCTCATGAACTGGAAAGCGAAGAACAACCTGTGTATTAACCAGTTTAGAAATTTTCTTTTAGATTATATTAGCATGGAAACAATGTCTGCCTCCTCAAAACATCAATTGGCTGAATTTCATTCTCTCTGGTCCCCTCTGATTAGTTTTATCACATAGTGGTGGTGGTGGGTTGCTGGGTGATGGTGGGTCTCAGGCCCGGGCTGCTGCGACTGGTGTGACCGGGTGGTTTGTTTGTTTGTTTTTTGATGTTGTTTGTTTGTTTTTTGTAGAGGTCCTCCTGGGTGGGGTTGGGTTGAGTGGGGTGGGGCGGGATGGGTACCTTCTGGGGGTACAGTAGCTCCCGGAATATGGTCGCTGCAGGCCCCGAGCCTGGTGGACATCAGGCCCTCCTGCCCATTGTTGGCTCCCAGGTAGCGGGGATGCCTATTGCAGCCAGTCCCTGGCTGCCCTCTCTGGGGGAGAGTAGCTCCCCCGGTATATATCCCCATACCCCTCTCCCTTCTGGCTCCTGTACACAGCACACACTCACACATGAAGGTTTTGGGGGCGTGTGTGTTCGGTGGGGTGTAGTGGATGGGGCCACGTAGGTGGTCCCCTTTGGTTGCACTCTGCAGTTCCCTGCCCCTGTTTTAATTACACCTTAGACATTACTACTTATCAAACACACTCACACACACACATTAGGTCTTGGGGGGTGGTTACACTGAGTGGCATCTGGTGGGCGGGGCTCTTTGGGTATGTAGGCTGCCCAGAGTGCCGCGCTCCCAGTTCTACAAGTTTGGCTGCCCCTCAATTTTAATTGCTCACTATTAGAAAATATTGAAGAGCCAGAAGGGTGAGGGGAGGGGTCTTCTTCGCACACCCCTGCTTCCTGGTGTCTGCTCGGGGCAGGAGGGGCCAGGAGGATTAATTAATTGTTCTGCTGGTTCGTGGTCTTTGGTGGCTGGGGGGTTGCTGGCCTCCTGGTGTGCCCGCTGCACTACACCCCAGCAGAGTCGAGGGAGGTAGGATGTGTGGATGTGTGGATGTATGGGACGTGAAAGTGTGTGTGGTAATGATTGGGCCTGGATCTGGGACTTGCTGTCGCCTGGCCTGCCTGTGTTTCTCCCGATGGGGCATCAGCGTTGCCTCTCCTCACTGCTCGCGACTTCACCCACCTGTGGGCACGTCTTGACTCCCAGGGCATTTGGCCAGGGGCGCTGGGGCAGGCGCTGACCCACTTTGTGGCTGTCTGGGGCGCTTGGCCCTCCTGGGTATTGGGTGGGGCCTCTGCCGGGGGGTTTGGGGGCGCTCGGGCTCCTGGGGCCCAGGTCCAGTGCACGGCCCATGTCTGGGCGGCTGGGGCCTGGCGGGGTCGGTGGGCTGTTACCCCTGGTTCCCGGAGTGCCTCTGCCCTATGCTTATGGGGGCTCTTTCCGGGGGCTTCCTCTGCAGTCTTCTGGGTGGATGCGTGGTTGCCCCTGCGGTGGGCTGCCTGGGTTCTGTGCTCTGTGGGGGCTGCTGGTGGCCTGGGTCTTGTGGCCCTCTCTGCCTGCTTCTGATTGCTTGGGGGGGGGCTGTGGATTGTGGCCCTGTACGCTTATACACTCATAACTAAGCACGGTTATCATGTAGGTCCTGTGCCATGGGTGTTGCATGTTCTCACACACACACACACACACACATTCATTAGTCCAGTAGCATGGTCACTAAGCAGTTGATGTATTATCATGTTGTCTCAGGTCATCTATATCCACAGCTGTGTTGTATGCGATTGCCGCTTCTTGTGCTTGTTTTTGTTTGTTTGTGTGTTTGTTTTTTCTCTGCTTGTCTGCTTTCAGGTGCTCCTGGTGGCGCTAAGGCTGGATTCCCCTCATAGGCCATGGATTGTTGTCTGTTTTGTTTTTTACAGGTGTAGCAGCTGGTTGTCTGGTTTTTGTTTCTATTTTTGTTCTGTTTCCTCTTCTTTCCTCTTCTTCTTTCCTTGTCCCCCGGTCCGGTTCAGTTCAGTTCATGTCATATATTGTAAACAGAAATAAATAAATGGGCATCAAGGGGAGCTTTACATTTATAAAACTTCCCTTGGCAAAACAAATCTGTTTGGCATCAAAGGTATTCAGACTACAATTCTTCTGACATAATGCTGAACAGGACAAGGGGAAAAAAAAGTAAAGAAGACAGTTCTGCCGAAAGCCAGGGATAGACCTGTTCTAAGTTCTATACTTTTTAAAAGGGGCGTGTTTATCAACTATGGAATTAGAAGATTTACAAAAATGGTCAAGTGCTAGATCTTCATCTGTGATTTTAACAGTGTCATATAACTATTCAACAGATCAGTTAAAAAAAAGCCTGCTCATGGAGATGTTTCAGGATCCTGATACCAAGCGTGGACCTAATGTTTTCATTTTTGCAATTCTGATACAGGCTATTGAGCAGTGATAACTAACACCAAGTTCAGATACTGCGGATTTTCTACCTTTGATTTGTTAAGATTCAGCCAATCAGGGACAACCTTGAAGGATCTCTTTGGTTTTGTAGGATCAGTAATTACCTGAGAAAGGTTGATATTGGTACACACCTTTTTTAAATGATCAGAGGCAGAGTTCAACTTGTTTAAATTAAAATTGCCACACAGAGATTGGGTTTAGGCCACATGCACACAGAATGACATCAACAAATATAAGAATTTTGAATATATGTAGAGGAATGATACTTTGAAATGTGCTCATTGCGGGGTTATGATCAGTTGAGTAATGAAGGTTGAACTATTCTGGGAAAGAGGTTCTATTCCCAGCATCATGATGGACACTCCTGATATAGAAGGTTTCGCTAACGCATTGGAATTGTTTTACTATTTTCATATGCATGTGCAATGAAGAATTGCTTGCTGCTGATAAATGCAAAGAAGAACAGCTTACACATAGATGCTCACATATAGGCTGCTGAATGCAATGAAGACCTGCTTATCAAGTAAAGTTCAATGTCAATGTGTAATATTCAATTAGGATTTGCAAAACAGTGAAGTTAAACAATGAATGGGTCCATAGTCGGTATGAGAAGACTAAAGGAATATTTACCTGGGTGTACGTTCAAACAGAGATGAGAAAATTGCGATAAATAATTGTTTGTTTGTTTGTTAGTATGTATATGAATGTTATGTGTATAAACTGTGTTGAGTTATAGTTACTCAGTAGTGTCTCAGTGAAACAACCGATGGGGGAAGCCTTGCGGTGACAACAAAAGCAGTGTTTTACTGATCAGTCAAGTTGCTCCAGTGTACTCCATACAAACTGGTTGGCTACTGAAGGGATAGAAAATGGGGAATACTTGTTTTAAAGCAAACAAGGAATTAGATGGGAAAAATACATGTTTTAACGGGACCCAGACAATATTAAATACTCAGACAGATGGGAGAAGAAGTGTAGTTTTGTAGGAAATCACAAAATTATTACATAGAATTAGTGAAATCAATTGAAGAATGCCTTTCTGAAGAGCTGTTTACCATAGATGAGCAGCTTTGCGACCAAGCACATTGTAGATCGCTTTACTGCCAAAATGATCTAATTTAATGGATTGGTTTAGACATGCATAACAGCATTTTAAGAACAAAGAGAGAAACAAAAAGGGACAACGCTTCATGGTGGAAGGTGATGTATAAATAACTGTGTATATGATGAAGGGGGTGGCAACACCCATTCCGAAATCCCGCCATTCCGACATCCCGCTATTCCGACATCCCACCATTCCGACATCCCACCATTCCGACATACCACCATTCCGACATACAAACGTCCCACCATTCCGACATCCCACCATTGCGACATCCCGCTATTCTGACGTTCAAATGTCCCACCATTCCGACAAGGCTTTCCGTATAAGGAAATGTGTGTTACTCAACAGGTGAGTCCCTTCTTTCTGTTCATGCAATTTATATGTTTAACACATGTTTATAGACAAGCGTTATTAAAAACACAAAGTCTCGGCAACTGGAGGAGGAGAAGCAGTCTGCGGTGGTTTTCAATCACACACTCCAATGCCACTTGTTTCAACTTCCGAAAATTTAATCCAGGAAAAATAGGCTTACAAACATGGACCAAAACGGCTCCATAACACGCACAAGAATCCAAAAGAAACGAAAGTTAACTAAAAGAAAGCAAATAAACAGTATGAAGTGGTCAAAATTGGTTTTACGCATGCCTATGTGCGTCTGGCACATGCGTCTTCGGGCTCTCCCACGTTGGTTTGTGGATGAAAGCTATATGTTCAGCTGTAATGTCATGTAAAAACAATCTCTACATGACATTTACTCCCAGGTGTGACCAGTTAGGTCCTTAAGATATCAACAGGCTGTATAAAGCTACAACCGTTGTGGCTGTGTGTTTGTGCCAAATGCGCAAAACCCATCCGCGCTTCCCAAAATTGGAGTGAGTACTCATAAATCACGTGAATAACATGAATAAACGTTTTTACTGCATTTTGTTGTGTTTTATACGTTCTATGCTGTCATTTCTCTCTTCTCCTATTGGCAAGGCAAGGCAGAGTGCTCGCAACTGTGTCCTGTGCAGTAGCCGTGATATCTGTAATTGCAATTATTACTTTTGCATATGATGACAGCGTGCAAAAGACGCATGGGCTCTGTGGGGAGCTCCGCTCCAGCTGGCTGCTGTGACAGCTCACTGACACTGTATTTCTGCTTAATCAGTTTCAGTCTCGCCAGAGTTACATTAATATCTGTATTTTTATATTTGAAATTCAGGGGATTTTGATAATAGATTATTAAAGTTTGTTTGCGAGGCTGTGGCCTCTGCATGTGCAAAGCTTGTGCGCCAAACTTTAGGGCGTATTTGCGCCGGCATATCATTAGTGCAAAATGTTTTGGGTAAAAAATAGGCTATTAAAAGGAACTGTCGGAATGGCGGTATGTTAAAAAAACAAAAAAAACATACCGCCATTCCGATCATAGGAGGAAAAAAGTGTCGGAATGGTGGGACGTTTGATAAAAAATTAAGTGTCGCCATTCCGACAATTGGAGACCCATGTCGGAATGGCGAGATGTCGGAATGGCAGCATGTAACCATGATGAAGGAGAGACCATTTGAGCAGCACAGCCATTTCGCAGCACAGGGACAGCAATCCAAGTTACAGGATCTCCCACGTGGTATCACCTGTCACATTGTGTCAAGGCATCAAAAGAAGAAAAAAATCACCAAACTCAAGGACAAAAAGACAAAGACTCCGGTGAACGAAGACAGAGGACTGACAAACCAGAAATACAAAAGGATTCTCGATATCAAGATCCAGAAGAAGAGGCTAACAATGCCACGAACACTTACGATGCTGGGAATGATGCCAGCAATGAACAGAGAAGAAGATTCAGTGTCATCAATCTGCATTACGTGCCTCTAATGAGGGGGTGAATATAGAATCCTCAACGATTACAACGTCTCTGGGAACTGTGACAACAACAAGGTTTAAACCATTTTGATATATATTGTAACCTATTGTCTAAGGAATAGTGCTGAAAATGAGGTAAATCTAATCCACCACTGTCCTTGGTCTTCTGTAGGGTTTTTAAACTAATACGTGGTGGTTTGTTTTTCCACAGAAATTTGGAGATGCATGAATCTAGTGACTTAAACCAAGTAGCAGATGGTTTTATGGGGATCATTGAGAACAAATAGTTAACTTTTGGTAGTATCATCATTTTAATGGATGTAACTCTTCCCATAAGTGTTATAGGTAAGGACTTCCAACGAGAGATCGTCCTCTACTGTCTTTAATAATTGCACATAATTTAGCTTTGTTAGCTCTGAGATCCTGGAGGAAATGTTTATGCCTGAATATCTAATATTTCCTGACTGTAAAGTGATCGCAGGTATATTATGGACCCTACAGTTAATGGGCAGAACTGTGGTCTTAGACCAGTTGATAGAGTAGTCAGAAAGTGCTGAGAATTTATTTATGAGTGTGATCGTGTGACTGAGAGACGTCTGTGAGTTCTGAAGGAAAAGTAATACATCATCAGCATAAAGACTTATTTTATGCTCAATATTTTGGGATTAATTACTCACAAACGGGTAAGAAAAGGTAGTATTGCCAGACCATACATGATCAAAACAGGGAGCGGAGGTGGTTCAGCTGCAAGGTGTGAATGTCTGACTATAGTTTGTAAAAAGCGGGTAAGATAAGGTGCGAATGCCCGACAATGTATGATCAAAAGAGGGAGCGGAGGGTTTTTGCTACAAGAAGGTTTGAATGTCCGACCATAGTTTGTAAAAAGCGGGTAAGAAAAGGTTACCATACATCATCAAAAGCAGGAGTGGATGTGTTCGGCTACAAGAAGATTTGAATGTCCATCAATAATTGCTTTAAAACATGAAAGAAAATTTTCGAATATCAAACCGCACATGATCATAAGCGGGAGAGGAGTTGTTCAGCTGCAAGGTGTGAATGTCCACCCATAATTACTGAAAAATGGGTAAGAAAAGGTGAAAATGCCCAACCATACATCATCAAAAGCAGGAGTGGATGTGTTCGGCTACAAGAAAGTTTGAATGTCCGACCATAGTTTGTAAAAAGCGGGTAAGAAAAGGTTCGAATGCCCGAACATAGACCATCAAAAGAGGGAGCGGAGGTGTTCCGCTGTAAGAAGGTGTAAATGTCCGACCATAGTTGGTAAAAAGCGGGTAAGAAAAGGTTAAAATACCCGACTGTACACAATCAATAGCGGGAGCGGAGTTGTTTGGCTACAAGAAGGTGTGAAAGTCCGACCACGGTTTGTAAAAAGCGGGTAAGAAAAGGTTCGAATGCCCGAATATATACCATCAAAAGTGGAAGTGGATGTGTTCGGCTGCAAGAAGGTGTGAACGTCCGACCAAAGTTTGTAAAAAGCAGTTAAGAAAAGGTTCGAATATCCAACCAAACATAATCAAAAGCGGGAGCAGAGCTGTTCGACTGCAAGTAGGTGTGAATGTCAGATCATAATTTGCAAAAAGCTGATGAGAAAGGGTGAGAATGTCCGGCTATACACCATCAAATGTGGGAGCGGAAGTGTTCGGCTGTGAGTAGGTGTGAATGTCCAACCATAATTGCTGAAAAATGTGTTAGAAGAGACTAGAATGCCGGACAAGACATCATCAAATGCGGGAGCGGAGTTGTTCGGCTGTGAGTAGGTGTGAATCTCCGAGCATAGTTTGTAAAAAGGGGGTAAGAATAGGTTCGAATGCCCGAACATACACTATCAAAACAGGGAGCTGAGGTGGCTCAGCTGCGAGGTGTGAATGTCTGACTATAGTTTGTAAATAAGGTGCGAATGCCCAACAATGTATAATCAAAAGAGGGAGCGGAGGTTTTCGGCTACAAGAAGGTTTGAATGTCCGACCATAGTTTGTAAAAAGCGGGTAAGAAAAGGTTACCATACATCATCAAAAGCAGGAGTGGATGTGTTCGGCTACAAGAAGATTTGAATGTCCATCAATAATTGCTTTAAAACATGAAAGAAAATTTTCGAATATCAAACCGCACATGATCATAAGCGGGAGAGGAGTTGTTCAGCTGCAAGGTGTGAATGTCCACCCATAATTACTGAAAAATGGGTAAGAAAAGGTGAAAATGCCCAACCATACATCATCAAAAGCAGGAGTGGATGTGTTCGGCTACAAGAAAGTTTGAATGTCCGACCATAGTTTGTAAAAAGCGGGTAAGAAAAGGTTCGAATGCCCGAACATAGACCATCAAAAGAGGGAGCGGAGGTGTTCCGCTGTAAGAAGGTGTAAATGTCCGACCATAGTTGGTAAAAAGCGGGTAAGAAAAGGTTAAAATACCCGACTGTACACAATCAATAGCGGGAGCGGAGTTGTTTGGCTACTAGAAGGTGTGAAAGTCCGACCACGGTTTGTAAAAAGCGGGTAAGAAAAGGTTCGAATGCCCGAATATATACCATCAAAAGTTGAAGTGGATGTGTTCGGCTGCAAGAAGGTTTGAACGTCCGACCAAAGTTTGTAAAAAGCAGTTAAGAAAAGGTTCGAATATCCAACCAAACATAATCAAAAGCGGGAGCAGAGCTGTTCGACTGCAAGTAGGTGTGAATGTCAGATCATAATTTGCAAAAAGCTGATGAGAAAGAGTGAGAATGTCCGGCTATACACCATCAAATGTGGGAGCGGAAGTGTTCGGCTGTGAGTAGGTGTGAATGTCCAACCATAATTGCTGAAAAATGTGTTAGAAGAGACTAGAATGCCGGACAAGACATCATCAAATGCGGGAGCGGAGTTGTTCGGCTGTGAGTAGGTGTGAATCTCCGAGCATAGTTTGTAAAAAGGGGGTAAGAATAGGTTTGAATGCCCGAACATACACTATCAAAACAGGGAGCTGAGGTGGCTCAGCTGCAAGGTGTGAATGTCTGACTATAGTTTGTAAATAAGGTGCGAATGCCCAATAATGTATAATCAAAAGAGGGAGCGGAGGTTTTCGGCTACAAGAGGGTTTGAATGTCTGACCATAGTTTGTAAAAAGCGGGTAAGAAAAGGTTACCATACATCATCAAAAGCAGGAGTGGATGTGTTCGGCTACAAGAAGATTTGAATGTCCATCAATAATTGCTTTAAAACATGAAAGAAAATGTTCGAATATCAAACCGCACATGATCATAAGCGGGAGAGGAGTTGTTCAGCTGCAAGAAGGTGTGAATGTCCACCCATAATTACTGAAAAATGGGTAAGAAAAGGTGAAAATGCCCAACCATACATCATCAAAAGCAGGAGTGGATGTGTTCGGCTACAAGAAAGTTTGAATGTCCGACCATAGTTTGTAAAAAGCGGGTAAGAAAAGGTTTAAATGCCTGACTATACACCATCAAAAGCGGGAGCGGAGGTGTTCGGCTACAAGAAGGTGTGAAAGTTCAACCATGGTTTGTAAAAAGCTGCTTAGAAAAGGTTCGAATGCCCGAATATATACCATCAAAAGCGGAAGCGGAGGTGTTCGGCTGCAAGAAGGTGTGAACGTATGACCAAAGTTTGCAAAAAGCAGTTAAGAAAAGGTTCGAATGCCCGAATATATACCATCAAAAGCGGGAGCAGAGCTGTTCGACTGCAAGTAGGTGTGAATGTCCAGCCATAATTACTCACAAACGGGTAAGAAAAGGTAGTATTGCCAGACCATACATGATCAAAACAGGGAGCTGAGGTGGTTCAGCTGCAAGGTGTGAATGTCTGACTATAGTTTGTAAAAAGCGGGTAAGACAAGGTGCGAATGCCCGACAATGTATGATCAAAAGAGGGAGTGGAGGTCTTCGGCTGCAAGGTCTGAATGTCTAACCATAATTTCTAAAAACCGGGTAAGAAAAGGCTCGAAAGCCCGACTATACACAATCAAAAGCGGGAGCGGGAGGTTTTCAGCTGCAAATCCTTCACTCAAACCAAGTGAAAACTGCTTTGTCCTTCATATTTATCAATTTCTAGATCGACTTCAACAAAGAACAACATTGTACTTTGCAGTAAAGAAAGAGCAAATCAAAAGTTTTAGGAATCCGAGAATAAGCTTATTTTCATGAGTTCTGCACGATTATTGATTTTACTATAAATGAATGCCTTCACTCAAACTATGTTAAAACTGCTTTGTCCTTCATATTTATCAATGTCTAGATTGACTTCAACAAAGAACAACACTGGATTTTGCAGTAGAAGAAAGAGCAACACTGAAGGATCAGTAATCCGAGAATAAGTTTATTTTCATACGTTCTGCATGATTTGGGATTTTATGTATAAAATGAATTCCTTCACTCAAACCAAGTGAAAACTGCTTTGTCCTTCATATTTATCAATGTCTAGATCGACTTCAACAAAGAACAACATTGTATTTTGCAGTAGAAGAAAGAGCAACACTTGAAGGAACAGAAATCCGAGAATAAGCTTATTTTCATACGTTCTGCATGATTTGGGATTTTATGTATAAAATGAATTCCTTTACTCAAACTATGTTAAAACTGCTTTGTCCTTCATATTTATCAATGTCTAGATTGACTTCAACAAAGAACAACACTGGATTTTGCAGTAGAAGAAATAGCAACACTGAAGGATCAGGAATCCGAAAACACGCTTATTTTCATACGTTCTGCTTGATTTGAGATTTTGCTATAAAATTAATTCCTTCACTCAAACAAAGTGGAAACTGCTTTGTCCTTCATAGTTATCCATGTCTAAAATGTATCAAGCATAAAGTTCCTCATATTACCCTGAATGAGAAAGAAGCATCCCTTTGATTGAGCAATACGTTCCTTTTGCGGAGTTATGCATGATTTCGGATTTTGCCATAAAATTCATTCCTTCACACCTTTTTTTTTCACCGCATTTTATAGATTATGGTTGGAAATTTCAACCACTCTAATCCGAAGACCTCTCCTCCCGCTTTTGTTAATATATTTGAACTTTAGTTGGACATTCACCCCTTTTTGCAGCTAAACCACCTCCGCTCCCTGTTTTGATCATGTATGGTCTGGCAATACTACATTTTCTTACCCGTTTGTGAGTAATTATGGCTGGATATTCACACCTACTTGCAGCTGAACACAATCTCTCTCGCTTTTAATTATATTCGGGCATTCGAATCTTTTCTTACCAGCTTTTTACAAACCATGGTTGGACTTTCACATCTTCTTGTAGCCGAACAACTCCGCTCCCCCTATTGATTGTGTAGAGTCGGGTATTTTAACCTTTTCTTACCCACTTTTTACCAACTATGGTCGGACATTCACACCTTCTTACAGCGGAACACCTCCGCTCCCTCTTTTGATGGTGTATGTTTGGGCATTCGAACCTTTTTTTACCCGCTTTTTACAAACTATGCTCGGACATTCAAACCTTCTTGTAGCCGAACACATCCACTCCTGCTTTTGATGATGTATGCTTGGGCATTCAAACCTACTTTTTGCCCGCTTTTCATTAATTTTGGGTGGACATTCACACCTTGTCACAGCCAAACACCTCCTCTCCCTGTTTTGATCATGTATGGTTGGACATTCGCACCTTGTCTCACCCGCTTTTTGCAAACTATGGTCGGCTGTTCACAGCTTCCTCTCCACCATACTTGTATGGTGGGATGTTCACACCCAGTTGCATCCGAAGACCTCCGCCCCCACTTTTGTTGATATTTAGTTGGTCATTCGCAGCTTACCCGCTTTTGGCAAACTATGGCCTTCCTGCAGCCAAACACCTCTGATCTCGCTTTTGATAATGTAAGGTTGGGCATTCAGACCTTGCTTCACCTGCTTTTCACCAAATATAGTCGGACATTCACACCTTCTTGCAGCCGAACACTTCCGCTCCACCTTTTAGTGTTCTATCACACCTTTTTTTCACCGAATTTTATAGATTATGGTTGGAAATTCTCAACCACTCTCATCCGAAGACCTCTCCTCCCGCTTTTGTTAATATATTTGAACTTTAGTGAGACATTCACACCTTCTTGCAGCTGAACCACCTCCGCTCCCTGTTTTGATCATGTATGGTCTGGCAATACTGCCTTTTCTTACCCGTTTGTGAGTAATTATGGCTGGACATTCACACCTACTTGCAGCCGAACACCACCTCTCTCGCTTTTGATGATGTATGGACCGGCATTCTTACCTTTTCTAACACATTTTTCAGAAATTACGGTCGGAGATTCACACCTACTCACAGCCGAAAAACTCCGCTCCCGCATTTGATGGTGTGCAGTCGGACATTCTCACCCTTTCTCATCAGCTTTTTGCAAATTATGATCTGACATTCACACCTACTTGCAGTCGAAAAGCTATGCTCCCGCTTTTGATTATGTTTGGTTGGATATTCAAACCTTTTCTTAACTGCTTTTTACAAATTTTTGTTGGACGTTCACACCTTCTTGTAGCCGAACACATCCACTCCTGCTTTTGATGATGTATGGTTGGGCATTCGCACCTTTTTTTTACCCATTTGTCAGGAATAATGGGTGGACATTCACACCTTCTTGCAGCTGAACACCTCCTCTCCCACTTATGATCATGTGCGGTTTGATTTTAGAAAATTTTCTTTCATGTTTTCTAGCAATTATTGATGGACATTTAGACCTTCTTGCAGCTGAACACCTCCGCTCCTGCTTTTGATCATACCTTGTCAGGCATTCGCACCATGTCTTACCCGCTTTTTACAAACTTTAGTCAAACATTTACACCTTTTTGCAGCCGAACACCACCTCTCCCGCTTTTGATGATGTATGGTCCGGCATTCTTTCCTTTTCTAACACATTTTTCAGCAATTATGGTCGGACATTCACACCTACTCAGAGCCGAACACCTCCGCTCCCGCATTTGATGGTGTATAGTCGGGCATTCTCACCCTTTCTCATCAGCTTTTTGCAAATTATGATCTGACATTCACACCTGCTTTTGATAATGTATGGTTGGGCATTCGCACCTTTTTTTACCCATTTTTCAGGAATTATGGGTGGACATTCACACCTTCTTGCAGCTGAACACCTCCTCTCCTTCTTATGATCATGTGCGGATGATATTCGAAAATTTTCTTTCATGTTTTAAAGCAATTATTGATGGACATTCAGACCTTCTTGCAGCTGAACCACTCTGCTCCCGCTTTTGATGGTGTATAGTCGGGCTTTCGAGCCTTTCCTTCCCGGTTTTTACAAATTATGGTTGGACATTCAGACCTTCTTGCAGCCGAACACCTCCGCTCCCTCTTTTGATCATACATTGTCGGGCATTAGCACCTTTTCTTACCCGCTTTTTACAAACCATAGTCGGACTTTCACATCTTTTAGTAGCCGAACAACTCCGCTCCCGCTATTGATTGTGTACAGTCGGGTATTTTAACCTTTTCTTACCCGCTTTTTACCAACTATGGTCGGACATTCGCACCTTCTTACAGCGGAACACCTCCGCTCCCTCTTTTGATGGTGTATGTTCGGGCATTCGAACCTTTTCTTACCTGCTTTTTACAAACTATGGTCAGACATTCAACCCTTCTTGGAGCCGAACACATCCACTCCTGCTTTTGATTATGTATAGTTGGGCATTCGCACCTTTTCTTACCCATTTTTCAGTAATTATGGGTGTACATTCACACCTTCTTGCAGCCAAACACCTCCGCTCCCTCTTTTGATCATACATTTTCGGGCATTCGCACCTTTTCTTACCCGCTTTTTACAAACCATGGTCGGACTTTCACACCTTTTAGTAGCCGAACAACTCCGCACCCGCTACTGATTGTGTACAGTCGGGTATTTTAACCTTTTCTTACCCGTTTTTTACCAACTATGGTCGGACATTCACACCTTCTTACAGCGGAACACCTCCGCTCCCTCCTTTGATGGTGTATGTTCGGGCATTCGAACCTTTTCTTACCCGCTTTTTACAAACTATGGTCAGACGTTCAAACCTTCTTGTAGCCGAACATATCCACTCCTGCTTTTGATGATGTATGGTTGGGCATTCCAACCTACTTGTTGCCCGCTTTTCATTAATTATGGGTGGACATTCACACTTTGTCTCAGCCAAACACCTCCGCTCCCTGTTTTGATCATGTATGGTTTGACATTCGCACCTTTGCTTACCCTCTTTTTATACTGATTGCTCAAGATTAAGTTGTTCTTTCTCAAACTACAAAATTTTTTTAATTGTTGAAACTTGATTTGAAGTGGATAAATAAGGAAGACAAACAGTTTTAAGTCAGGCTGATAGCAATTAATTTTATAGCAAAATCTTTATTTCGTCATTTGTCGAGAGATGCTTATTGCTGAAGAAGTTCTTTCTCATTCTACAAAGTACAACGTTGTTTATCATTGAAACTTGATTAGACATGAATAAATATGAAGGACAAAGCAGTCTTAACATGGTTTGAGTTAAGGAATTCGTTTTATAGGAGAATCCGAATTCGTGCATAACTCGTAAAATAGAGCTTATTTTCGGATTCCTGAAGAATGAGTCTGGTTCTTTCTCATAATACAAAGTTTGTTGTTTATTGTTGAAACTTCATCAGACCGTTAGATATAGTCGGACTCACCTCGACGCACGGCTTGGGATCTGGAACCAGTACTCTTGAGAGGGGTTGGACTCTCTTCCACTCTGGAGTTGCCCATGGTGAGAGGCGCAGAGCAGGTGTGGGCATACTTATTGCCCCCCGGCTGTGTGCCAGTACATTGGGGTTTACCCCAGTGAACGAGAGGGTAGCCTCCCTCCGCCTTTGGGTGGGGGGACGAGTCCTGACTGTTGTTTGTGCCTATGCGCCAAACAGCAGTTCAGAGTACCTACCCTTTTTGGAGTCTCTGGGGGAGGCACTGGAGAATGCTCCTACCGGAGACTCCCTCATTCTGCTGGGGGACTTCAATGCTCACGTGGGCAATGACAGTGAGACCTGGAGGGGTGTGATTGGGAGGAACGGCCCCCCCGATCTGAATCAGAGTGGTGTTATGTTGTTGGACTTCTGTGCCAGTCATAGACTGTCCATAACGAACACCATGTTCAGGCATAAGGGTGTCCATATGTGCACTTGGCACCAGGACACCCTTGGCCGCAGTTCGATGATCGACTTTGTGGTTGTATCATCGGACTTGCGGCCGTATGTCCTGGACACTCGGGTGAAGAGAGGGGCGGAGCTGTCAACTGATAACCACCTGGTGGTGAGTTGGCTCCGCTGGTGGGGGAGGATGCCGATCAGACCTGGCAGGCCCATACGTATTGTGAGGGTCTGCTGGGAGCGTTTGTCAGAATCCCCCGTCAGAAGGAGCTTTAACTCCCACCTCCGGCAGAGCTTCAACCATATTTGAGGTGGGGGACATTGAGTCCGAATGGGCCATGTTCCGTGACTCCATTGCCGAGGCAGCTGGTCGGAGTTGTGGCCGTAAGGTGGTCGGTGCCTGTCGTGGCGGCAACCCTCGAACCTGCTGGTGGACACCAGTGGTGAGGGAAGCCGTCAAGCTGAAGAAGGAGTCCTATCGGGCCTTTTTGGCCAGTGGGACCCTGGAAGAAGCTGATAGGTACCGACGGGCAAGACGGGCCACGGCTTCGGCGGTTGTGAGGCAAAAACTCGGGCCTGGGAGGAGTTCGGTGAGACCATGGAGAACGATTTCCGGACGGCCTCGTCTCAGGGGGGCTCACAGTCAACACTGTTTACAGTGGGGACGGGGCTTTGCTGACCTCAACTAGGGATATTGTGAGTCGGTGGGGGGAGTACTTCGAGGAACTCCTCAATCCTACCAACACGTGCTCGGAAGAGGCAGAGTCGGAGAGCTCGGAGACGGGGCCTCCCATTTCTGGGGCTGAGGTTGCCGAGGTGGTTAAAAAGCTCCTCGGTGGCAAGGCCCCGGGGGTGGATGAGGTCCGTCCTGAGTTTCTCAAGGCTCTGGATGTTGTAGGGCTGTCTTGGCTGACACGCCTCTGCAGTATCGCGTTGACATCGGGGACAGTGCCTCTGGACTGGCAGATTGGGGTGGTGGTCCCCCTCTTTAAAAAGGGGGACCGGAGGGTGTGTTCCAACTATAGGGGTATCCCACTCCTCAGCCTCCCTGGTAAGGTCTATTCGGGGGTATTGGAGAGGAGGATCCGTCGGATAATCGAGCCTCGGATTCAGGAGATGCAGTGTGGCTTTCGTCCTGGCCGTGGAACAGTGGACCAGCTCTATACCCTCGGCAGGATCCTGGAGGGTGCATGGGAGTTCGCCCAACCAGTCTACATGTGTTTTGTGGACTTGGAGAAAGCGTTCGACCGTGTCCCTCGTGGAGTCCTGTGGGGGGTGCTCCGGGAATATGGAGTGCCGGACCCCTTGATAGGGGCCGTTCGGTCTCTGTATGACCGGTGCCAGAGTTTGGTCCGCATTGCCGGCAGTAAGTCGGATACGTTTCCGGTGAGAGTTGGACTCCGTCAGGGCTGCCCTTTGTCACCGATTCTGTTCCTAACTTTTATGGACAGAATTTCTAGGCGGAGCCAGGGCGTTGAGGGTGTCCCATTTGGCGACCTCAGAATCGGGTCTCTGCTTTTTGCAGATGATGTGGTTCTGTTAGCGTCGTCAGGCCGTGACCTTCAGCTCTCACTGGAGTGATTCGCAGCCGAGTATGAAGCGGCTGGGATGAGAATCAGCACCTCCAAATCCGAGACTATGGTTCTCAGCCGGAAAAGGGTGGAATGCTCTCTCCGGGTCGGGAATGAGATCCTTCCCCAAGAGGAGGAGTTCAAGTATCTCGGGGTCTTGTTCACGAGTGACGGACGAATGGAGCGGAAGATTGACGGGCGGATCGGTGCGGCGCCTGCAGTGTTGCAGGCTCTGCACCGACCCGTCGTTGTGAAGAGGGAGCTGAGCCAGAAGGCGAAGCTCTCTACTTACTGGTCAATCTACGTTCCCATCCTCACCTATGGTCACGAGTTGTGGGTAGTGACCGAAAAAACAAGATCGCGAATACAAGCGGCCGAAATGGGTTTCCTCCGCAGGGTGTCTGGGCTCTCCCTTAGAGATAGGGTGAGAAGCTCAGTCATCCGGGAGGGGCTCGGAGTAGAACCGCTGCTCCTCCGCATTGAGAGGAGTCAGATGAGGTGGCTCGGGCATCTGGTTAGGATGCCCCCTGGGCGCCTCCCTGGGGAGGTGTTCCGGGCACGTCCCACTGGGAGGAGACCCCGGGGGAGACCCAGGACACGTTGGAGAGACTATGTCTCTCGGCTGGCCTGGGAACGCCTCGGGGTCCCCCCGGAAGAGCTGGAGGAAGTGGCCGGGGACAGAGACGTCTGGGTTTCTCTGCTCAAGCTGCTGCCCCCGCGACCCGACCCCCGGATAAGCGGCAGATGATGGATGGATGGATGGATGGATATATCCTCCACCAACCAGACTTACAACCCCCGACTAGGGTAGCAGAATTTCTAAGCATCTGTACCCCAAAACTACTATCAAAAATATATAAATTATTGTCTAAGATAGATGACACAATGTCTCTTCCATCCTCAAAATGGGAGGCAGATATATCCATCAGTTCTGGTCATAGCTTCTAACCACAAATATGTTTGAACACCTTCATAAAGACTCGAAATCCTAATTTACAGCTCATACAATACAAAATCCTTCATAGAACACACTATACAGGACAAAGGATGTTCAGGATGGGTCTAACACACTCAAACATCTGCTCACATTGCACAGATAACACACCTGATGATTATGCACACGCTTTGTGGTTTTTCTGCGCCTGTCCAGAAGTTCTGGCTTGAAGTCTGTGAGGACCTATCAACATGGCTAAAGTGTAGCATCCCTGCATGCCCCACACTGTGCATACTGGGTGACTTAGACAACATCAACATGGAAATTAACTCAGCACACATGGTTGTCACAGTGTTATGTATCGCAAAGAAAACTATTCTCATGAACTGGAAAGCGAAGAACAATCTGTGTATTAACCAGTTTAGAAATTTTCTTTTAGATTATATTAGCATGGAAACAATGTCTGCCTCCTCAAAACATCAATTGGCTGAATTTCATTCTCTCTGGTCCCCTCTGATTAGTTTTATCACATAGTGGTGGTGGTGGGTTGCTGGGTGATGGTGGGTCTCAGGCCCGGGCTGCTGCGACTGGTGTGACCGGGTGGTTTGTTTGTTTGTTTTTTTATGTTGTTTGTTTGTTTTTTGTAGAGGTCCTCCTGGGTGGGGTTGGGTTGAGTGGGGTGGGGCGGGATGGGTACCTTCTGGGGGTACAGTAGCTCCCGGAATATGGTCGCTGCAGGCCCCGAGCCTGGTGGACATCAGGCCCTCCTGCCCATTGTTGGCTCCCAGGTAGCGGGGATGCCTATTGCAGCCAGTCCCTGGCTGCCCTCTCTGGGGGAGAGTAGCTCCCCCGGTATATATCCCCATACCCCTCTCCCTTCTGGCTCCTGTACACAGCACACACTCACACATGAAGGTTTTGGGGGCGTGTGTGTTCGGTGGGGTGTAGTGGATGGGGCCACGTAGGTGGTCCCCTTTGGTTGCACTCTGCAGTTCCCTGCCCCTGTTTTAATTACACCTTAGACATTACTACTTATCAAACACACTCACACACACACATTAGGTCTTGGGGGGTGGTTACACTGAGTGGCATCTGGTGGGCGGGGCTCTTTGGGTATGTAGGCTGCCCAGAGTGCCGCGCTCCCAGTTCTACAAGTTTGGCTGCCCCTCAATTTTAATTGCTCACTATTAGAAAATATTGAAGAGCCAGAAGGGTGAGGGGAGGGGTCTTCTTCGCACACCCCTGCTTCCTGGTGTCTGCTCGGGGCAGGAGGGGCCAGGAGGATTAATTAATTGTTCTGCTGGTTCGGGGTCTGTGGTGGCTGGGGGGTTGCTGGCCTCCTGGTGTGCCCGCTGCACTACACCCCAGCAGAGTCGAGGGAGGTAGGATGTGTGGATGTGTGGATGTATGGGACGTGAAAGTGTGTGTGGTAATGATTGGGCCTGGATCTGGGACTTGCTGTCGCCTGGCCTGCCTGTGTTTCTCCCGATGGGGCATCAGCGTTGCCTCTCCTCACTGCTCGCGACTTCACCCACCTGTGGGCACGTCTTGACTCCCAGGGCATTTGGCCAGGGGCGCTGGGGCAGGCGCTGACCCAATTTGTGGCTGTCTGGGGCGCTTGGCCCTCCTGGGTATTGGGTGGGGCCTCTGCCGGGGGGTTTGGGGGCGCTCGGGCTCCTGGGGCCCAGGTCCAGTGCACGGCCCATGTCTGGGCGGCTGGGGCCTGGCGGGGTCGGTGGGCTGTTACCCCTGGTTCCCGGAGTGCCTCTGCCCTATGCTTATGGGGGCTCTTTCCGGGGGCTTCCTCTGCAGTCTTCTGGGTGGATGCGTGGTTGCCCCTGCAGTGGGCTGCCTGGGTTCTGTGCTCTGTGGGGGCTGCTGGTGGCCTGGGTCTTGTGGCCCTCTCTGCCTGCTTCTGATTGCTTGGGGGGGGGGCTGTGGATTGTGGCCCTGTACGCTTATACACTCATAACTAAGCACGGTTATCATGTAGGTCCTGTGCCATGGGTGTTGCATGTTCTCACACACACACACACACATTCATTAGTCCAGTAGCATGGTCACTAAGCAGTTGATGTATTATCATGTTGTCTCAGGTCATCTATATCCACAGCTGTGTTGTATGCGATTGCCGCTTCTTGTGCTTGTTTTTGTTTGTTTGTGTGTTTGTTTTTTCTCTGCTTGTCTGCTTTCAGGTGCTCCTGGTGGCGCTAAGGCTGGATTCCCCTCATAGGCCATGGATTGTTGTCTGTTTTGTTTTTTACAGGTGTAGCAGCTGGTTGTCTGGTTTTTGTTTCTATTTTTGTTCTGTTTCCTCTTCTTTCCTCTTCTTCTTTCCTTGTCCCCCGGTCCGGTTCAGTTCAGTTCATGTCATATATTGTAAACAGAAATAAATAAATGGGCATCAAGGGGAGCTTTACATTTATAAAACTTCCCTTGGCAAAACAAATCTGTTTGGCATCAAAGGTATTCAGACTACAATTCTTCTGACATAATGCTGAACAGGACAAGGGGGAAAAAAAGTAAAGAAGACAGTTCTGCCGAAAGCCAGGGATAGACCTGTTCTAAGTTCTATACTTTTTAAAAGGGGCGTGTTTATCAACTATGGAATTAGAAGATTTACAAAAATGGTCAAGTGCTAGATCTTCATCTGTGATTTTAACAGTGTCATATAACTATTCAACAGATCAGTTAAAAAAAAGCCTGCTCATGGAGATGTTTCAGGATCCTGATACCAAGCGTGGACCTAATGTTTTCATTTTTGCAATTCTGATACAGGCTATTGAGCAGTGATAACTAACACCAAGTTCAGATACTGCGGATTTTCTACCTTTGATTTGTTAAGATTCAGCCAATCAGGGACAACCTTGAAGGATCTCTTTGGTTTTGTAGGATCAGTAATTACCTGAGAAAGGTTGATATTGGTACACACCTTTTTTAAATGATCAGAGGCAGAGTTCAACTTGTTTAAATTAAAATTGCCACACAGAGATTGGGTTTAGGCCACATGCACACAGAATGACATCAACAAATATAAGAATTTTGAATATATGTAGAGGAATGATACTTTGAAATGTGCTCATTGCGGAGTTATGATCAGTTGAGTAATGAAGGTTGAACTATTCTGGGAAAGAGGTTCTATTCCCAGCATCATGATGGACACTCCTGATATAGAAGGTTTCGCTAACGCATTGGAATTGTTTTACTATTTTCATATGCATGTGCAATGAAGAATTGCTTGCTGCTGATAAATGCAAAGAAGAACAGCTTACACATAGATGCTCACATATAGGCTGCTGAATGCAATGAAGACCTGCTTATCAAGTAAAGTTCAATGTCAATGTGTAATATTCAATTAGGATTTGCAAAACAGTGAAGTTAAACAATGAATGGGTCCATAGTCGGTATGAGAAGACTAAAGGAATATTTACCTGGGTGTACGTTCAAACAGAGATGAGAAAATTGCGATAAATAATTGTTTGTTTGTTTGTTAGTATGTATATGAATGTTATGTGTATAAACTGTGTTGAGTTATAGTTACTCAGTAGTGTCTCAGTGAAACAACCGATGGGGGAAGCCTTGCGGTGACAACAAAAGCAGTGTTTTACTGATCAGTCAAGTTGCTCCAGTGTACTCCATACAAACTGGTTGGCTACTGAAGGGATAGAAAATGGGGAATACTTGTTTTAAAGCAAACAAGGAATTAGATGGGAAAAATACATGTTTTAACGGGACCCAGACAATATTAAATACTCAGACAGATGGGAGAAGAAGTGTAGTTTTGTAGGAAATCACAAAATTATTACATAGAATTAGTGAAATCAATTGAAGAATGCCTTTCTGAAGAGCTGTTTACCATAGATGAGCAGCTTTGCGACCAAGCACATTGTAGATCGCTTTACTGCCAAAATGATCTAATTTAATGGATTGGTTTAGACATGCATAACAGCATTTTAAGAACAAAGAGAGAAACAAAAAGGGACAACGCTTCATGGTGGAAGGTGATGTATAAATAACTGTGTATATGATGAAGGGGGTGGCAACACCCATTCCGAAATCCCGCCATTCCGACATCCCGCTATTCCGACATCCCACCATTCCGACATCCCACCATTCCGACATCCCACCATTCCGACATACAAACGTCCCACCATTCCGACATCCCACCATTGCGACATCCCGCTATTCTGACGTTCAAATGTCCCACCATTCCGACAAGGCTTTCCGTATAAGGAAATGTGTGTTACTCAACAGGTGAGTCCCTTCTTTCTGTTCATGCAATTTATATGTTTAACACATGTTTATAGACAAGCGTTATTAAAAACACAAAGTCTCGGCAACTGGAGGAGGAGAAGCAGTCTGCGGTGGTTTTCAATCACACACTCCAATGCCACTTGTTTCAACTTCCGAAAATTTAATCCAGGAAAAATAGGCTTACAAACATGGACCAAAACGGCTCCATAACACGCACAAGAATCCAAAAGAAACGAAAGTTAACTAAAAGAAAGCAAATAAACAGTATGAAGTGGTCAAAATTGGTTTTACGCATGCCTATGTGCGTCTGGCACATGCGTCTTCGGGCTCTCCCACGTTGGTTTGTGGATGAAAGCTATATGTTCAGCTGTAATGTCATGTAAAAACAATCTCTACATGACATTTACTCCCAGGTGTGACCAGTTAGGTCCTTAAGATATCAACAGGCTGTATAAAGCTACAACCGTTGCGGCTGTGTGTTTGTGCCAAATGCGCAAAACCCATCCGCGCTTCCCAAAATTGGAGTGAGTACTCATAAATCACGTGAATAACATGAATAAACGTTTTTACTGCATTTTGTTGTGTTTTATACGTTCTATGCTGTCATTTCTCTCTTCTCCTATTGGCAAGGCAAGGCAGAGTGCTCGCAACTGTGTCCTGTGCAGTAGCCGTGATATCTGTAATTGCAATTATTACTTTTGCATATGATGACAGCGTGCAAAAGACGCATGGGCTCTGTGGAGAGCTCCGCTCCAGCTGGCTGCTGTGACAGCTCACTGACACTGTATTTCTGCTTAATCAGTTTCAGTCTCGCCAGAGTTACATTAATATCTGTATTTTTATATTTGAAATTCAGGGGATTTTGATAATAGATTATTAAAGTTTGTTTGCGAGGCTGTGGCCTCTGCATGTGCAAAGCTTGTGCGCCAAACTTTAGGGCGTATTTGCGCCGGCATATCATTAGTGCAAAATGTTTTGGGTAAAAAATAGGCTATTAAAAGGAACTGTCGGAATGGCGGTATGTTAAAAAAACAAAAAAAACATACCGCCATTCCGACCATAGGAGGAAAAAAGTGTCGGAATGGTGGGACGTTTGATAAAAAATTAAGTGTCGCCATTCCGACAATTGGAGACCCATGTCGGAATGGCGAGATGTCGGAATGGCAGCATGTAACCATGATGAAGGAGAGACCATTTGAGCAGCACAGCCATTTCGCAGCACAGGGACAGCAATCCAAGTTACAGGATCTCCCACGTGGTATCACCTGTCACATTGTGTCAAGGCATCAAAAGAAGAAAAAATCACCAAACTCAAGGACAAAAAGACAAAGACTCCGGTGAACGAAGACAGAGGACTGACAAACCAGAAATACAAAAGGATTCTCGATATCAAGATCCAGAAGAAGAGGCTAACAATGCCACGAACACTTACGATGCTGGGAATGATGCCAGCAATGAACAGAGAAGAAGATTCAGTGTCATCAATCTGCATTACGTGCCTCTAATGAGGGGGTGAATATAGAATCCTCAACGATTACAACGTCTCTGGGAACTGTGACAACAACAAGGTTTAAACCATTTTGATATATATTGTAACCTATTGTCTAAGGAATAGTGCTGAAAATGAGGTAAATCTAATCCACCACTGTCCTTGGTCTTCTGTAGGGTTTTTAAACTAATACGTGGTGGTTTGTTTTTCCACAGAAATTTGGAGATGCATGAATCTAGTGACTTAAACCAAGTAGCAGATGGTTTTATGGGGATCATTGAGAACAAATAGTTAACTTTTGGTAGTATCATAATTTTAATGGATGTAACTCTCCCCATAAGTGATATAGGTAAGGACTTCCAACGAGAGATCGTCCTCTACTGTCTTTAATAATTGCACATAATTTAGCTTTGTTAGCTCTGAGAGCCTGGAGGAAATGTTTATGCCTAAATATCTAATATTTCCTGACTGTAAAGTGATCGCAGGTATATTATGGACCCTACAGTTAATGGGCAGAACTGTGGTCTTAGACCAGTTGATAGAGTAGTCAGAAAGTGCTGAGAATTTATTTATGAGTGTGATCGTGTGACTGAGAGACGTCTGTGAGTTCTGAAGGAAAAGTAATACATCATCAGCATAAAGACTTATTTTATGCTCGATATTTTGGGATTAATTACTCACAAACGGGTAAGAAAAGGTAGTATTGC